>NW_026558806.1:0-116717 GCF_026930045.1 Uloborus diversus
CGAAGCTGATACTTCCTTCCAAAAAAATTCGTGTTGTGGGCAAAAAAATTCATTACTCGAGAAAAATTCGTGTTATAACCATTTCGCGTAAGTCGAATCGCGTTGTAGTGGGAGTCGACTGCATCTAGTTTTGGCATAAGTTTCTGAGACTCCAGTTGGTTCTTTATTAAAGCTTCTTTTTCTGCACAATGTAGTTGAAACTTGCGTCAGTTTAAACTGCCCTTCTACAGGGGACTCCGTCTATGGGGATGGGCATGCAGAGCATGAGCTCCCCCCCCCCACCGCAAAAAATAAGGTCAAAAATCTGTAAAATCAACCCTCTTAAAAATTTTAATGCCGCAGTCTGCACCATGAACCCCCTTTCAATAGCCTGTGTGTATGGCATGGCAGGCATAGTAAACAGTTCTTTTTTAACTGAATCAAACAATTGAATATCTTCTTCAGAGATTGATTTCAGTATTGGTGGTTCAGACGCATTTTTCCAGTCATTGAGATCAATTTTAAGATTCTGCATTAAACATAATAATAAGAATGAAAAATTTGTCTTTTGGGAGTCTATTTTGCTGAAAACTACGAACTTCTAAAATCCAACCAGGCTGACAATTCACAGATGTTCTGTTCCAAGTCTATCAGCATTGTAATAAATTAATTTTTAGGACATACGAAAACACTGTTTCTTTGGATTGCGGGATCTATTTTGCACTTCAACTCAGTGGATAAATATCTAGTTGCAGTGATTTTGAGCAACTGCCGAGCCAATCTGCACATAATAACCTTTAATAGCAAACCAGATTGGAGCATAAACGTTGCCGACTTATATTGCAAGAAACATTAAATTTCTAAAAGGAAATTCCACTGAAACACACAAACGCGGAATTCGATTAGCACGAGTTAGCCATAGAACATGAGACATTTTGCTAGGCTTTGGCTCTTGCCAGGGCAGATTTTCGTGCTATTTTGAGCTTTCAACGAAGCATGTTTTTCTCAATAATTTCTGATGTGGTAGGGTAAAGTACTGCTAAAGCAAAAGCTACTCCAGCCCTGTCGGATACTTTGTATCTATCACATATCCGTGAAAGCAAATTTAAGTCCACTGTATTGCTTGTAGTAGTAAATTTATCGATATAAACGTTTGTAGTTTGAAGCTTGTAAAGGTCCCTTGAATTCATCCTCACTGTCCGTATCCGATAGAAGAGATGCAATGGAGTAATGTCACTAAAAAGGCTGAAGCTTGAGGCTGAAGCTGCAATTTCTCTCCCTCTCTCAGGTCTTCTTTTTTTGGACAAATGTAGTCGTTAATATCTTTGCATTTGCAAGATGAAGTGTCAAATAGCAATTTACTAGCTTTGTAAAATAATTGATTATTTTCTTAGTTATTTTCGGATGGGATTTAAGATTGCTGCGGCATTTCAAGAGATAGATTTTTAGCGTCTCATACTCATTTACCTTGCACAGTAAACAGGTAGCATTTGGCCTAATTCACACAGTTCAGCCAATTCTAACACCTAAAATGGCAAGTGAGAATTTAAACCAAGTGCAAATTGAAAGTTTCATCACTTGTTTTTGTAAACGAAGTAACATTTATTCTTATTGCAATCTTACATGGAACGTATCCTATTTGGGTAAGGAAATCCAAACTTCAAACTCAATCCGGAGGCAAAAAGACTTAACAGAATGAAATAAAATTTCACACACGTAAGTTTGAGACCATTTAGCACCTTTTTAATCTCCTGCCCCTTAACATTTCGAAAAAAAATTTTTTGACCCACCCTAATATATAGGCTCGCCAGATTTCTAAAATGCTCAACCGGGATACCGGAATGCCCCTCCCCCCCCCCTCGACAGCATCGCTAGTATTCAAAAGGTTACACACCTGTGGCTGATTTTTGAAATGTTTAATAGGGCAGTTTGTTCTCAATGCTATGAATAAATAGTTACAAATTATGAACCTAGAACATTTCACTTCTTAGCTACAAATAATTGTAAGTTATTTTAGTTGAAAAAAAAAACACCTTGATGAAGAATAAAAATTTGGACAGTTTTTAGAGTACTTTTATAGAACTTTTTTAGATAATCTCTTTTGGTTTTTAACCTTGTTGCAAAAATCCTCACGAGCTAGTCCGGTATTAATTTTACAAGTCAATGCTACAAATGATAAAGTAATTATTCTAAATAATCCTTCACAGTTAATTATTTTTAGACCTTTTTCGTAATTTGTAATCAAATTTATCTTTCTCCGGGACGTGAAGTAAACCGGTCGGGACACCGGGATTTTGGCTGAAAACCGGGACGTCTGGCAAGCCTACTAATATATATATGAGAGTGGAACTTGATTGGAAGCAGACAAAATAAAGGGTTTGTAGATTTCATTTGTCTAGTTTTTCTACTTCCGATGTCCCGGCTCGAAGAGCCGAACCATTAGGATTGTTTACATTTCTAATTCCTCATAATCATCTAAGAATGGAAGTAGACTGGGCGCAGTCAAAATCCGTGTGTGACAACTTTCTCTAATTTTGTTCTTCATTCTAGCTGCCAATAAACAATAGAGAACAAGCAATCACTTGAGAGAAGAATATCAAACATTTTTAACCAAGAAGTTTTATGCAAAACTTGGATTTTTGAAAGAATACGCACGAATTTTTTTTTATTTATTCATTTATTTATTTATTTTATTTTATTTTATTTATTTATTTATTTATTTTTTTGAAAACTGTTAAATGAGACTAAGCATTCAAACAAGAAAAATCAAAAACATTACATATTAAGGGGAACAAAAAGAGAATTACTTATGCATTAAAGAGACATGGTGGATCCGTTTCGAGTTTTGTGAGAGGTTCTGCTACTGCAATTTTTAACAGGACCGTAAAATCGTAATTTTTTGAAGATTACGTTTGTGTGTGTGGGGGGGGGGGGGTCTTAGAAATACCTTTGTTATGTATTCCAACACGAAGCAACGTGGGAGTCTTTTTCTTCCTTGGATATGTATTATATGAACATAGTGTTTGTTACTATTATTATTTATTTTTATTTTTTGAATCACGAAAAGCGCAAGTTAGCAGGATTGGACATCGGAAAATTTACAAGTGTGCACACGCGATTCAATAATAAAGTAAACGCAGGTATGAAAGTAACACAAACAAAAAGTCTGCAAATGCACATAAAACTCAATTTTTAACCAAAAAATAAATAAATAAAAGCATTAAAATCTCATTTTGCTTTAACAAACTATACAATATCCAGGTGTATTTTTTCAAAAGTAAAATAAATGATGCAGACTATTTCTATGCATAAATGCTTGTCAAAATAATTTTGCTCAAACAAATTCCAATCATCTATCAGTCTGTAAACGAAGCAGTAGCCCACTGAGGATTCTTTTCAAAAAACTTGTAGAATTTAAGATTCGTGAAATGTACATTGCATTGCACCCCCTCCCCGGTGAAATGTACAATATTGACTAAGTCTTGTTAGGAACAATTTTGTGTTTATAAAAAAAAAAAGGAAAAAATGAGCAACAGTGAAAAAATTTCAAATTATTAAAACTCCAAAATTTTATCAAAAAGTCTATGAAAAGTCTGAGACCGAGACAAGGTCTGAAGAACCTCATACCTATAAACAGTAAAAATTGAAAATAACAGGCAGATCTTTCAGCCTCCAATAAATCTTACAAACTAAAGACAACTCACGTAAATAGACATAGCATGCATATTGCATTTAAAACAGTCAACCAGTTTCCAACGTTGCAAAAAAAGAACGCGTTCCATCCTGGATAGTAAAGAACATCGCACGCCACAAATTCGAAAAACAAAATTCAAAACTCACCCATCCAACGTGCTCGGCGACAACAGGTAACGTAGTGATCGGTTGGCGGTTCATAATCAGCTCTCTTTTCCAAATTAGTCACCTGAGGCAAAGATCCATGACAAGTGTAATTAAGGTCTTCAATCCCGACAACAAAGGGCAATTAGGCATGAATTAACCAAAAAAACGAAGAAATTATTCTCCGTCATACGGTGTGACCTCTCGCCGCAGGACCCAAGCGGAACTCCATTAATGGATTGACCTGTCTTCTTCCGGACTGGTGACAGTGGGAGATGCAGAAGACTGATTTTTAGATGACACAAAATCAGCACCGATGATTTTAACTCTTTTTCATCAGCTAAGCATGTCCGTCATCAAGAACATCAATTTTCAGTGATGAAAACTAGTCGCGCGCTTTAGGAACGATTCCCACGCTCAAAAAATTACTATAACTTTCACTTGAAACATTGGAATAATTCGAGAGCAACTTGAACACTAAGGCACTTTTTTTTTTTCAACTGTGTAAGGCGAGACAAATATTCAGTAATTTTTTCACAATGAAGAAATAATTCAAACACGCAATAAAATTCCAGAGAACTATTTGAAGAAGATATTAAAATGAAAGGCCGCAACTAGAAAACAATTCCGACTAAGACGTCACACATGCCAAAACTCACTTCGATAAACGAATCACTACGAAACATTTTTAAAACTTTTTAATTATAGAAGACTAAAAATCTCATTTAAAACACTTGTGCAATGAAGAAACTAGAATAAAAAATTTTTTTTTAACAAAGTAGTATAAGTTATGGTTTTAAAAATTTTGAAACGGAACAAAATATTTAGCAACATAAGTAAGAAGTTCTACATCCTGTTCCAAAACTAAAAGTGCGCCCGCAATCCATGAAGCCAAGAAATAACACAAATCCGACAGGTTGCCGAAATGATGAACGAACTTCGCCAATAGGCTGCCAAGGATAGCGCACTCGCCAAGGTAACATGTGCTTACAAAGCCCGAAACTTTCCAGTTGCTTTGACAAGAAAGATACGAATAAAATGAATGAAATTGGCTGATTAAACAGTGAATACGGAATGTAAGATGAAAAAATTCCTGCATTACATAGACTACTAGATGTTAATCAATCTTCTGCGTTTTTTTTTTACTTAATCCAAGTGACACGCCATAGTTTTTTCTTCGGTAAGTGGGGAGTCGTCATAACATTTGTGCAAAAAATTAAAAAAGCTGAAATTCTTCAGGACGGAAACTTCCTGCGTTGATTTAAGACTTCACTGAATTTTGTGAAAAGGTCACAAAGCAGGTTCGACCACTGAAAACTGAAATGTATTTCTCTGGAGATTTAACATGAATGAACTATTGTAGAAATTGACTAATAGATCAGCAAATTCAAAGTGCTTTACTACATGCAATATAACTGGTTGCAAAACTGTTTATAAAAAGGATTTATGAGAACTGATTCTCAAATCTTGATTCTTAAAATTTTTGTACTCATCAATTTTGTTTGTTTACATTCTTTATTTTATTTATTTATTTTTTAATCCGTTTATTTGCTGAGCGATTTTTTAGAGAAGTAAAATAATTCTTGAAAAAGAGTAAAATTTAAATCGTTAAAAAAAAAGGTGCCTCGACAAAGTACTTATGCGTAAAAATCACTTACTTTAACTTATTATTTTTTGATTTTATTATCATTATATTTTACCATTTCAGTTTCAAACTTTTCCACCGTAGATTTTTGTTGAAATCAAGTTCTATAATTTATCTCCTCTGTTTTTGTAAGCTTACATATTGGGAGAAAAAAGTGCTTAATTTAAATAGCTCCCAGTAAAACAGATGGAATTACTGAAACATGTAGCTTGATTGTTTTTCAGAGTGAGTTTGATACGGTTTTTATAATAAGTAAGTTCTTTTTTCACATAAAAAGAATTTTAAAAAAATGTTTCAACTGCTAAAAAAAAGGTAAAATTAAAAGAATTTGGAGCCTAAGACTTAAGAAAAAGAAAAATCGCTAATTTTAGACAATCAAGCTACTCGAAAGAATGAGCGTTATAATATGGGCGAACTAAAATGAATGAATTGCCAACGTTTGTGCATTAAAACGTTGGTAATTCATTCATTTAATTTTCAAGCACAAAAGATATTTGTTATTTATAAGCAAACTTCTAGGGTTTTTCCTCCCCCCCCCCACGTCCGAGGTGTTAATACACTTGATTAACCTTAGCAAACAGGCATTGACATTGATGTATAAATGATTCCAAAAAAATAAATAAATAAGTATACATAATATATATATATATATGTATATATATATATACTCTGAAGCAGTATCTAATCACTAATGAAATTTAAAGTTCATTGAGCCTATTTACCAGATACGTTTTAAACACATTAATTAAAACACATTTTTAAAATTATAAACGAATATAACACAACCTTCGTTTTGCTTACTAAAGCATTTTCCAATTCATAATCACATGTTCAACCGTAATCTTAATCAGGCAATTCAAGTGTTTTCTTACTTTTAAAACTTAAGTATTTTTAAGCAAAACTAAAAATTGTTCCCACAAAAATTCAGGAGTGTTAAGAGCTTCCAAAACTAAAAAAAATATTTCAATTAAGAATTAATACATTCCACAAGGTTTTGGGCGCAAAATGAGGCTAACGACTAACATCGGTTTGGGACCCAATCTAAATTTCGAGATAAAGCAATTTTCAAATTATTAAGCTTCGAGCTTTCGGGAATCAATTGCTCACGAGTATATGAGTGAATTCATATAAGTTAAGAAAGCTCTTCTTTAAGAGTGTGAAATTCAAACTGAGTCCTCTGCACTAAAAGTGAACTTTCCGCTTATTTTTAACATAAAATGAGACATTTTGAAATTCCGACAGTTACGCATTGCAAAATTATGCATTATTGTTCTTCATGAGATGAGGAAATCCATAAATGTAAGAAAGCTTTCGATATGAAGTTCAAAGTGAGTTCTCTGCATATTTTTAACAATAAACGAGACGGTTTTTTAAAATCAGACTGTTCACACACAGCAAAAAAATTGCGACAAAAAGTGCGAGTGAATTTGATATGGTATGAAAAAGTTTTGTTCCGGTTTTTTTTTTTTTTTTTTCGGAGAAATTTATTTCTACTCGGGAAAAATTGAAAAATTCAAAATTTAATAATGTATGAATAAAACACATAGTAATGTAGGAATTAAGTCTAATTTAGAAATTATAATATGAACATCCTTTTTTTTAAGTATCCCACATGAAAACACTAATTTAGATAATTTCCCCATGCACCGAAGTATTATATGCTACTTTTCTCATTAAAACTGTAAAAGTATATACAGGACAGAACTATATCAGTAACATCAACTAATGGAAATGTTTAAGTTAAAATTTCAATATACGTATTTCTTTAATTTGTGTGTGAAGTACACATGTGTGTAAATGCATGCAATAACTTTTATAGGGAAAGAAAAACAACTTCCTGTTTAAAATCTCACAATTTGCACAAAAAAGGAAAAGAAAGAAAAGAAAGAAATCAGTCAAAAAACTGATATAGCAATTTATAAAAATTAAACCTACCTCAAAATTAACTCCCGTATGATGTTTGGATATAAATTGGATAATTTTCGGCGTTTTGAACATAAAAATCTACTTGCAGTTAGAAAATAGAAAAGCATGCTTAATAGTAAAAGTTTTAGGGTTTTATGCGTATTTCTAAGAAGGAAAACTAATATAGACTGCATATATTTTTGAATAGTTAAATTTTTTCAAGTTTTGGAAGAAAATACGGCTCTTAAACTACATTTTGATTGGCAAAAAACAAAATCTTTCATTTTTTCCAGAAAAAAACAGAAAAAAAAAAATTTCCCCCATGGCTTTAAAATTTGCGGAAATTGTATATCTCTAGCTAAATGTCAAAAACATAAACACGTGACCTCAAAATTGAGAAAACTTTTACTTTTTTACTTTATTTTTGAAATACATTCACGCCTTCTTGAAACTCGATTAGATCCTGAAAGGGTGGTGCCCCCCCCCCCCGCCCAGGTTGAGAACCAATATTATAAACGTACTAGTAGAGTCAAGTTGGTATAACTTATAACCAGAATTAATTTTATGTTCTATAGTAATTATAACATAGTGCTAGTATTAAAAAACTTCGTTTTGAAAAATGTATGCTGTTTAACATTGATATGTTTAGAACTATACCTAATAAAAACTCAAATTTTTCTTCTTTAAAAAACCTTTTTTTAAGGTAAACAAAGCGCCCATTCCAAATCGGTAAATTCAAACAAATGGGAAGATATGGGGGCTCTGGGGTATTAAATTGCTAAAGATAAATTTTCGAAATTTAAAGTCTCCAAAACACAGGACTTTTCAGTAGGGTGGTTCAAAATTTTTCCAGCTCAAGTCCGGGCCACCTCCTATTTTTTAGACTAACTAATAATATTATGCTGTAAAAGTTTTAGCTTCTTACTCAAGTTTTAAGGGGGTGCTCAATGACCCCTTAATTTAAAACTAGCTGTAGTACAGAAAATGCCACAAGTTTAGAAATGTTTAATTTCCCCAGTTGTATTTTATAAATAATTATATTATTGCAATTTATATGCATATTACTAGTGTATACATATTATAATATGTAGCATTGTTTTTTCAATTAAATGTATTTTGTAACTCACCCCCCCCCCCCCCCATACGTATCAAGTTTGGGGGAGGGGGTTGAACATCCTCTTTCAGTTGAAATAGAAAGGTAAAAATCTACCAGTTTATTACTCTATCCACAAGTCTAAAAATCGCTTTGCGACGGATCATGACTTCTCCAGAGACGCGCAATGGTAAGGGAAGTTCAGAAGCGTGTCAAGAGCAGAAGCAAAAAAAAAACTTTCCAAATAAACACTGAAAAAGATCACCAACTGGAAAGTAAGGATAAAGCGCCAATCCAGGCAACCCAGCTCCGAGCGAATCATCCCGAGTTCACGCAGAAGGGAGCGGACCGGCAACAAAAAATCTTTTCCTTTTCTACCTGCCGAAAGTCCGGTTGCTGAGGTAAGCCCTGCAGCGTAAATGGGCACGGCACACACACACAAACCCGTACCAGGATGCAACCTTTGGGCTTCGCGCGAACAATGTTTTTGGGAAGCGCACGACCGAGGGAGGGTAAGGGCACGAAGAAGTCGGGGGTGCTCCCTCTCTGGAATAAGGTGTTCTTTCATTCTCGTTTTCTTCTTTTTTCTTTTTATCTTTCTGCTTGCCTTCAAATAGCCATCTCTTTTTAGAGAAGAACGAGCAAGGTGCAGAGGCGGATTTGGTTGTTCCCACCTTCAGAACGAGGTTGTGCAAAGCAAAATGTAGCGAACGTCGTTACAGCAAACATTATTGGATATCGAGTATTGAAAAAGCATTCGTTATGTGTTTGTTGAAAGAAAGAGTGTGCAAAAACGTAAAGAAAAAAAAATCATACTTTGTGCAACATATTCAGATATTGAAAACTCAACGTAAAAAGAATTTAAAAAGCGGATTGGTTTAAAAATTTAAAATCAGTTTATTTTTTTATTATTATTTTAATTGGATTTTAAAAAAAAATTAAAAAGACGAATGAGATTTAAATTAATAACTATTTTAAATTTATAAAAATGTAACTAAATCTAAAATTGATATTTTTTAAAATTACAAAAATATTGTATTTCAAGTAATACTTCACCAAAAGACTTTCATAATGCAATATAAAAACTAATACACATGCATACGATTTAAATCAAATTTAATTAGATGGTATAGTTTTACACTATAAATACTAAAGATATTGTGTAGCTTTGTATGACAGAAAAATCAAATCAGAGTTAAATGAAGAAAAAGATTTAATATAAATTGTTATTTTTTTTAGATTAAAATCATTTTTTATTTAAGAATACATTAAGATTCTTAGATAAAGAATGATTTTAAAAAAGGTTACACAACTCTTTATGTATGGAGTAAGCTTATTAAAATCAAAAAGCTACCCGGTTTAATTTGCTCACTTTCTTGCAAAACTTCTTAGTTGTGATATGTCTATCTATTCAGTTTGAATGATGAAGTATATTAAAACATATCGCTGTTGGAAGAAGAATGCCACAATACGAAATTTTTACTTTTTTTTGCTTAACGGGCTTCAAATGAAATTATATTCTTTGGAAAACAATGGCAGATTTTTTTGTTCTAATATTAACCACTGGAGAGTACAGCAAATTTACCTTTCTTACAACAAATTACCTGAAGAGTTCAACTTCAAACGCTTCTCCTGTAAAATTTCATTTCTTCGTATTGTAGCACTCTTCTTCCAAATGAGCGATGTATATCATTTGGAACATGTTAAAAACTTTTTTTAGATGCTTTAATTTTTTTACAAGAATTCATGTCTGAATCAACATTAAATTTTAAGTTTCCTGTTTCCACTTTATATGCACAACTATGGCAACAGGCCTCATTTGCCAATATCTTTCTTCACACATACTTTTTACTGTAGTGCGTTAAGACTTGCTTATACTTTTCATTTTTAAAAAGAAGTCCGGAATACAGAGTTAACCAATAATGAAAAAAATGGCCACTAATTTAAAAAGATCTACTGGACAAAGACTACAGACAAAAATTGAATTTGCAGGCTAAATGAGAAAGAATTTGAACGGATAAAAATGATGGAGGGCAGAAAAGCATTAAGGACAAATTAAAATGTGAATAGTTGTATCTACTGACTAAAAAAATGGCAGCACTAGTTTGAAATTTAATTTTCAAGAGGATTTTTAGGATTTAGATAAAAATGCGATTTAAATCAATGTTTTCTTAATTATTCAATTTCACTCATGATTAAAACCACTGATTTAAATCAATTAATTTAATCGTTGTCACCCTGTTCAGAACTAAACGTTAATTAGCATAAACTGCAGATGTCGAAGACAAAATTAAGATCGTAAACTTTTTGACATAAATTAGCAGCACACTTTTAGCTCGCTATAAACCAATGCTTTTAAATAAATCATATAAAATCACCATTTTCACATAAAATGATCTGCAAAAGAAAAAAAAAATTTTTTTTCAACCAATATACATCTATAACATTATCTTTTAATACAGAGAACTTAACGATGGTTGTTTAACATGATTATGCCAACAATGGGGTCGTTTCCTTCAGTCAAAAGTACTACTTTTAGTCACTGAAATTAATAGAATGAGCAGAAAAAAAGAACATGGACCCAGAAAATACTTTTATTTTCCCCAACAATTATTTCTTAATTAATTTTTTAAAATGTCCGATTTTTCAAACAAGGCGTGATCTTGATGACGTCACAAATGACGCTTTTTGGCGCATCTTTCTACTGCGATTCCACGTTATGATAATCAAGCAACGAATTAAAATTGCGCTCTACGCTTGCTATCAACCATATCGTTGCCAATACACGTGAGTAAAGATGCGAATTAAATATTTTGCTCTCTGAATGGCAACACTGAATGGCATTTCATCATTTGTGATGTCACTCGACAGAAGCGTAAACAATAAAAGCGCACTGATTTAAGTTTTTTTTTTTTTTTTTTTTTCAATATTAAACTTAGCCAAGTTATTTAAAAAATGGTCAGATCTTATTTTTTTTAAGCATGCTCTTTCAGAAAAAAATACTTTTGAAATTTTGGAAACTACCCCATTCAGTTGTTCTTAGTTTTCGTTGTGTTAATTTGTCGACGCAGTTCATTTTAATGCTTGTTTAAAAGCATATGTTTCACATTTAAAAGAATTACAGGATGCAAATACCCGTGACATGGGTTTTGATCACATAATATCTCGTTTTTTGTAATTACATCAAATGTCTCGAAAACACTGACATCGATGTCACATCCCTATCAGAAATCACTCCAAAGATTCGACAAAAGCCGGAAAAACGGACGTTTTGCCCAGCACGTGACAGCTCATATGTTTCATTAAAACGTAATAATTTTAAAAGAAAATGAATAAAACTTTGTTCCTCAAGAAATCACAAACGTATGTGTGATTTCTTGAGGATAAATACGAAATCAGAGGATTCTGATTTCGTAAACAAGAAATTTTGTTCATTATCTTTGAAACTATTACTTTTTAATGAAATATATGAGCTCTTGACTGCGAGAGAAAATGGCGGCTTTTTCGTGGAATGGCCCATAACCGTTCAAAAATGAATTCGTAAGAAAAAAAAAATGCTTCTTCTAGAAAATAAATTCTTTAATTTTTCTCTTTTCAATATTTATTTATTCAAACGAGAGGAACCAGTATTATTTAATGATCAATTTTCGTGTTATTTTATCTTTCACAAAACAAATCTATAGGTTAAACTATTTGGAAACTGCATTTACTTGTTCAGCCAATAAAATTATAAATTCAAAACATCTTATAAAATGAGTTAAATTACAGATTTAATTGAAATAAAAAAAAATTAAAATAGATCGAAGGGGAATGGTGGAAATGTATGAATTTTCTCGGTTTTAACAGCATTCTTTTTGACCTGAAAAAAAATAAAAAAGAGGACCCCCCCCCTAAAAAAAGGCAAAATTATCCGGGAACTGTATTGAAATTTTCAGAACATAGGTTCTTTTCAGTTTTCTTTATTTCTTTCTCCCCCCCCCCTCTTTTTTTGAGATAAATAATACTCATCAAATTATGTTTTCTACATTTTAAATTAAAAGGTTAGTTTACAACAAATTCCATCAATTGGCACAAAAATAGCAAAGATCAACAAGACCAAACATCGAGGCCGTAATATTACGTCAGCAGTCATTTAAGGAATTCAAGCAGTAAAAATTATTTAAAAAAAAAAAAAAAAACACACACACACACACACATCCTTTTCCTCAACAACCCAAGTCAAATTATAATTTACTTCCGATCGATTTTTGCGAGGGTGGTCAGGGGTGGTTGTTTACTGCGCAGAGTTCCATGCACACCTGCGACGCCTACGTATCAACATCCCACGCCCAGAAATTTTAGGAGAATCCGATGGAGACAACACTCTCTCTCTCTCTGTGGTAGATGAATCCTTAGGTATCGAACTGCATACATTTCAAGAAAAATGTCACAGAATCGGAGACGAGACCCTGATTTTGATTTAGAAAGCATTAATGCAATATAATCAACAGTTCAACTTTTGAGAAAGATGCCACGACTTAAATTTCATAATTTTAAAATTTCATTTCAATGACGCCTCAAGTTCTAGAAAAAGCGAGAACGCCGGGAAGTAATTAAACTTTCCTCTATAAAATTGTTTCTTTCCGTATTAGTTTCGGAGTTTGGGAGCTTTTTTTTTTATTAAATTCATAATTAATGTTATTTAATTGAAGAAGCACATAATTTTCTCCGTATAAATACATTCCGAGAAAAATTATCATTTTTCTCGAAAAACTTGAAAATTAAAAATTTAAATACTTTTGCGTCCCAGATTTTGTTGTCCAGATTTTTTTGTTTTTTATATACTATTATTTACTTATTTTGTTTCATTCATATACTAGTTACATTAATCTTTACTAATAGTTAATGCTGAATTACTTAATATTTTATTTTGATATAACTGATTTTAATGCATATTATTTCGTTTCTGATTTGATTTCGCTCATAATGATTTGCTGAGGTATTTGCAAGGTCGTATAATGACTTTTTTTTTAACGTTACATAAGACGTTTCTGACAGAACTTTTACGGGACTTTCTTTTCAATGTTAGTCATTTAAATTTCAAGCAGAAAACTGTACTAAGGAAGCAAAAATAGTATATTATTTTAAAATATTTTAGCTTGATTTTGATAACTTTACACCGTGAGCCACAGGGCGACTAAATATAAAAAAAACGGCGCAAAAACGCCACTTAAAAAAATTAACGAGTTAAAAGTGTTCAAAAGGCATTAAGTAATTAGTAAAATCTTTTCCACCAAAACCAAGATGCATTCTTTTTGAACTTGTTTTTTAAAACTCTACGACTCATAGTAATTAATCTATTTACGATTATTAAAGTCAATATCTTTTAAAAATACAGTTTAGCACTTTGAGTTTTTAAAAAAAGTTGCCATTGTTTCAAAGAAGTCATCATTAATAATTATAATACAGTTACTATCTGTCACGAGGGATGGCGACTAAAGATCTTCCGCAATTTCCTCCTTTACTCTCCTAATAGAAATGCGGAAAATTGATTATTAAAACAAACTTACTCAAACAACCTCATATTTTAAGAGTGAAAAAAAAAACACTGTGCACAATAACCTAAAAAAAGATGAAGAAACGCAACAAAAGCTTAAGAAAAGAAAAGGACAGAAAATGAGCTCGCCTATTTTAGAAAACGCGATCCCGCGATGGGCCGGAGTTGAAACTATCAGGCGATGGCATCTACGAAAAAACCGGACTCACTGATGAGCTAACCATTCCATTGTATGCACCGCAGGGTGAGGCTGGAAAGTTAAAAAATGCGGCCACGACCACACGCTCATGTTGGTCTTCGAGGAGAAATGAATGGTTTATAGGGCACATACACACATTGAAAACATTGAGAACGACCCTAGTATTGTGACGTAATTTTTATGATCAGGGGCACAAGTTTTAATATAATCCTAAGCAAATTTAGGAAAGAAATAACGTTTGGATTGAGATTTTTATTGAACTGTAAGAAATCTTTTATTTTTTCACAGTAATTGCATGGATTTCTTACGATATTCAAAACCGGCTTCCAGTGTATTTACAAAACGTAGCAGAAGATTAACCAGGGCCACAGAGAGCCAAGGAGGGCTCCTTATCAGTTTGGTCGCTGGGTCCCTCTCCCAACGTAAAAATAATAAGACTCTTATTGCTTGCATTCCGCGCCGGGAGCTCGAAGGGCCGGGCCCCAAGTTTCCGATAAGGCTGACATGGCCTCTGGGCCTGGGTATACCGTACATAAATTAAAAATAAGAAGGTTTAAGCTGTAAGTTGGGAGGGAAAATAATGAGTAACTTAGAGATTCAAACGTAGAAAATTGGAAAAAAAAATTATTTCCAAAAATACAAACAAATAGAAGATAGGTGCATAGCCATTTGTAAATTATTATTACGTGATTAAAAATTAAAGATGGTGATTATTTTAAAAATATATAACACATTATAATTACATAGACATTAAGACATTATGTGATAAGATATTTATATGCTACATTTTTTACAGTATTTTTTTTAATTATTAAAATATAATACAAAATGTCAAATTCATTAAAAAAAAAAAAAAAAAAAAAAAAACAGAATGTAAACGATGTTTTGAAATAAACTAGAAGGTATGTATACCCTGCCAGAGAACACTGATAGGGGTGGAGAATTTTAATAATCTTACCAGTCAACCCCGCATACAACCCATAATAGAAGATCTAGGCCAAAAATAAAAAATGCAATTTGTAGAGTGAATTGAAAGTTGAAAAATATCTTGTATTAAATTTTCCAGATTAAACCTCATGTTTTTTTTTATTTATTTATTATTTTTTTACATTAAAATACCGCTCAAAACTAACAATTTACAAATGTCAACAATATTGCTTAAGTTGTTAAACAGCAGAAAAGTACAAACAAGTTTTCCAGCATGTCTCAATGAATGACAACCAACACTCAGAATCAAAAAACAAAAACAAAAAAAAAAAAAAAAAAACCGACAGCACGAAAACAACAAATTTTTAACTTATTAATCAACATGTGGAAAACTGCACAATGAAATGAAAGGAAGAAAAAAACAACAACAACGAAAGCTTTCAACAATACTAAAAAGAATGATTTTGCAATTATGAGTTGTTTTGCAAAAGAGAAAGTAGCTTCCAAAGGTTGACCATAATGTCTCGAGTTCCGGCTGAACTCAGCGAAAGTAATTGTCACCGCGTGTGATTACAGCACTTTAATAGCATGACACAATGCACGGAGACCGAAGAATGCGGAGATCAAGTTGTAACGGCAATGACACTCAGTTATCCCGTCGCATGCATAAATAATTAAAAAAAGAAAGTGTTTTCTCTCTTTCTCTCTCTCTTTCTCCTCGGCATAAGAAACTGGAGGATGGGATAAGCGTATTGTCAACAGCAGGATATTAGTCACAGGGCATTGTGCAAACAATGCATTTTATGCAGAGTTCGTTGGATCTCGATCGTGGACGACTGGACGTTTGCAATAACGGTAGAATGTGGTTGAAAGGATTTTGTGCAAAAAAGAAAAAAAAAAATCTTAACTTCACAATAAAGTTTGAGAAAGCCACAGTATATAAGCATTAAAAACAAGAGTATTATATATACTTCTAGCTAGATAAAGCATTAAAAAAAAAAAAAAAAACTAGTTTGTACGCACTATTTGAAAAGAAAGTTAAAAGGAAGTCTTTGAAAATAGCTCTGTTTTTCTCAAGATCAGAGGTCTTCAACCAGGCTTCCCTGAAACTTTGACATGGATTCCAATAGTAATCACTATTTTCTCACAAAAAGAGCAAAACTTTGGTTAAATTCCTCCCCTCCCCCGGCTCCACCAAGAAAAAAAAGAAAGAAAGATCGAAGTTTTAGACGATTTGAGCTGAAGGGTTAAAACCAGAGCTGTGGAATCGGAGGGAAAATTATCGACTCCAACTTCGGGAAGTTTAGAGCCATCTGTCCCAACTCCGACTCCTTTATCTCAAAATTAGTCCGAAACCGACTCCACAGGCAGAGTTGCGGATGTTGAGGGAGAATGACCAACTCCGATTCCTTCACCCAAAATCAATCCAACTATGACTCCAACTCCGACTTTATAGCTCTGGTTAAACCCCATTTTAAAGTTCAGAAAGTATACAATTACTAAAACAAAAATTGTGATGCTTAAAATACTGCGATTCAAATTGAATTACGTATATCTTACAGAGTGAAAAAAATAAGAAAACATATAGCACCACTAATACTTTTGAAGTTAAAAGCTTTAAAAATAAAAGTTAATGTCAAATAACGATACGGAAAGAAAAAAAAATATTTATTTATATTGCTCCAGAAGAGAGCAGAAAAGAAGTATAGGAGAAAATAAAAGAGGGCAGGAGGAACATAAAAAAGTTAAATTTAAATCATGTATGTACACGCAGAAAACTATGGAGCTTTTCGGCACCATTAATACATCTACTTCAGTTTTAAACTAGTATGTTGTGGCCATTACGAAACTTGCTTCTATATCTTTCTTATAATTTTGATCCCTCCCCATGCTTGACGAGGAAGCAATATTCCCAACAAAAACGAAATCACACATGCCAAAACTTGGCGACCAACCGAGTTCCTGATTTGTCTATTTAAAGCAAAGAATGAAAATTGAAAAAAGCCTTGCTTAAAATAATTAAATATTTATTTGTTAACAAACACAAGATGGCAACAGTTAAAAAGTTTAAATCATCGCGATTTTCTGGTCATTTTCCAACAATTAAAATCACGCGAAATACGCTGACGACAGTCTATTACGATTTATCTTTCTTATTGTTGTAATTATAAGCTATTTTTATTCAGACAAAACAAAGACATAAAAAACACTTTAAGTTTGTAATTAATTTGAATTCTGAAATTTTGAATTCAAATCATTGTTTTCGCAATCACGAGTTGCGACAGGACCCTACTTATTGGTTACTACCCTACTCACTTGTTTCTGAAAACGGCTCCTGTCCCTCCTCTAGGGCGGTTACGTGTGTACAGCTATGTATAATACAAATACAAATACAAATGTGACGACCAGCAACAGGCACTGGGCCCAGCTAGGCTGGTCCTAGTCAATTAATTAGTCCCCAATGAAGATCAATGGCCCTCTTAAAGCTATCCACTCCCTTGCTCATTACCACCTCTTCCGGTAAGCTATTCCAAGTGCCCACGACCCTGCTAAAGTAGTAGTTTTTCCTGATTTCCAAGTTAGCCTGAGATATAAATAGCTTAAAACAATGACCCCTTGTCCTGCTTTCCCCGCAAAAATTTAATCCATTTACATCTTTCATTTTGATAAATTTAAATAACTGAATCATGTCCCCTCTGACTCTCCTTTGCTCCAGGCTATACATGTTAAGCCTATTAAGTCTGGTATCATAATCTAAATCTGAGAGTCCCCTTACTAATTTAGTTACCCTTCTTTGAACCCTTTCCAATACAAAAATATCTTTCTTCAGATAAGGCGACCAAAACTGAACAGCATACTCCAAATGAGGTCTTACTAAACTCCTATATAAAGGCAGAAGAACTTTCTTAGATTTGTTTGAAATAGATCTATTGATGAACCCAAGCATTTTGTTGGCTTTGTTACTAGCAATACTGCACTGTTGACTAAACTTGAAGTCCTGATTTATAAAGACACCCAGATCCATAACATTTTCTGCCTGATTTATGACTGAACCCTGTAAACGATATCTCATACGCTTATTTCCATGACCTAAGTGTAGCACTTGACATTTCCGTACATTAACTGCCATACCCCATTTATCTGCCCACTTAGTAATATGATCTAAATCCTCTTGCAGCTGTTTTACTTGTTCTTCATTTTCGACAATCCCCATAACTTTTACATCGTCAGCAAAACAATTCATGCTTCCAGAAATATTATCATTGATGTCATTCATAAATATAATAAACAAAAGAGGCCCTAAAACTGATCCCTGAGGAACCCCACTTAAAACATCACTCCAATTAGAATGATTTCCTCTCACAACTACTCTTTGCTTCCTACCAGTAAGCCAATTTCTAACCCAAAGTAAAGTTTTTCCTCCTATTCCAATGTCAGCTAACTTGCTGAGAAGAGCAACATGCGGTACCTTGTCAAAAGCTTTTTGAAAATCAATATAAACAACATCCACACATTTTTTGTTATCTAAAGCTGAGGTAACCTTGTCGTAGAAATGCAATAAATTAGTAGTACAGGATTTACCTTTCCTGA
Source organism: Uloborus diversus (assembly GCF_026930045.1). Taxonomy (NCBI): domain Eukaryota; kingdom Metazoa; phylum Arthropoda; class Arachnida; order Araneae; family Uloboridae; genus Uloborus; species Uloborus diversus. The sequence continues at coordinate 18,713 of NW_026558806.1, forward strand.
AACCATACTGCAAACTAGTCAACAGACTATTAGTCTCTAAGAACATCATGATCTTAATTTTGATCAAAGTTTCGAAAATCTTACAAATCACCGAAGTCAAACTTACAGGTCTATAATTCCCAGCAATACCTTTAGATCCCTTCTTGAAGAGTGGCATTATGTTAGCCAGCTTCCAGTCCTCTGGCACCGTCCCCGAGTTATAAGAAGCATTGAAAATATTCAAAATAACATCCACTAATTCCTCTGCACATTCAACTAAAATTTTTGGATAAATATTATCTGGTCCCGGAGCTTTAGTTGCTTTAATCTTTTTCAAATGAAATAAAACCTCCTCCCTGGAAAATACAAAATCCTCAAGCTGTATAATAGCTTGTGTCTTGTTAGTGTCAACTGTTGAGATACAGTTATCGTTAAACACACTGGAAAAAAAGTTATTTAGAACATTTGCAATATCCCTATCGTTTTGGATTAAATTTCCATGCTCATCAACCAAAGGCCCAATTTGACTGTTTCGAGCTTTCCCAGAATTAGCGTAAGCAAAAAACCTCTTAGGGTTCCATTCAATGTCATCTGCCAGCCTTTGCTCCAATTCCCTTTTCTGAATCCGTACCAAATACTTAAAATTTCGCCTTGCCTTACCATACTGGAGCCTTTCCGCACTCTGACCAGTTTCTTTAAACTTACGAAAAGTGGCTTGCTTATAATTAAGAGCTTCTTTAGACTCCCTGGAGAACCACATGGGCCAAATTTTGGTACTAACACCTTTTCTCCTAAATGGAACATAGTCCCCAACGGTTTTAGCAAGTTTATCCTTAAATTCCGTCCACTGCTGATCTACGTCGCTATTTTCCAACCCTGACGAAAAAACCTCTTTCAAGCTCTGCCTAAGTGCAACAAAATCGGTGTTTCTGAAATTGGGCACAAACCTAAAATTATCATCTTTGCACACTTCAAATTTAACCCGGAACCTAATGCTGTTATGATCACTATCTCCAATATGCTCCCCTACACTCAACCCCTGAACAAAACTACCTATGTCACAAAAAACTAGATCCAAAATGGCCTCCTCTCGAGTTCCCTGAGTTACAACTTGATCTAAGAAACAGTCACCAATTACTTTTAAAAATTTCTCTTCTTTGCCATTACCAGGATAAAAATTATTCCAATCAATACCCGGAAAATTGAAATCCCCCATTATGATAACGGATCCCTTACTGGACATGTCACTAATAATACGGTACATCTGTTCATCTTGTCCCTGGTTTGAATTAGGTGGCCTATAAATGTTTCCAAAGCGTAGCTTTATGCCCTTACTGCTCATCAACTCCAGCCAAACCATATCAATATCAGTAGGCTTATCATTTATGACCAATTCATTGCAAATAAAATTGTCTCTAACATAAAATAAAACCCCACCACCTCTTTTACCTACTCTATCCTGTCTGAATAAATTATACCCAGCAATATGTAATAACTCTGCATCAGATTCGGTAGCCCATGTCTCTGTAATTCCGATAACATCCAACTTCTCATCCATAACTATGCTTTTCAATTCATCCATCTTGTTCCTAATACTGCGAGCATTGGTATAGAAAACTTTAAGCATGCCTAAGTTGCTTTTATTTAACACCCTGAAATTTCCTAAATTACAATTGTTAACATTACTACTCTTGTTTGTCACTTTAATTCCATTTCTAGCAATACCCAAAAACATATCATTCTCTCGATACCTGGTGCTTGAACCATGCCCCCCATTCCAACTTAGTTTTTTGACTCCAAAGCCCTTAAAATTAATCCACTAACCATTTTGACCCCTGTAGAGCTCAGATGCAGGCCATCCCTAGCAATCCAATCCCGTTTACAATGACTCCATACATCAATGAACCTGATACTGCGCTTTTCGCAAATTGACTTCAGTAGCAAGTTCATACACCTCGCACGTTGATTTAGCCAGCTCCTATGCACTCCATACCTGGGAAGCAAACCAACCACTTGGACATTTGTCGAAAAGCTGGTTGCTTTATCCAACAGGGATTCCCATTCCCTAGAAAACTCCTCATTTTTACTGTGGCCTACATCATTTGTTCCCACCCACAAAGTAACCATGTCCTCCTTATTCAATACTCCCTTCTTTTCAGCAACCATATTAACGTCTTTTACCCGAGCCCCTGGTAAACAACACCTAGCCACCTTACGCTTTACTCTCCCAACTGTGTTACCCACCTCCCTTACCATAGAGTCCCCCAAAATTACACCCTTAGTTTCCCAATCTAACTCCTCATTTGAAACTTCCCCCTGAATCTCTGGAACATTTATACCCTCTACAACTGGCTTACACCCTAATGCTAACTGGGCTTCCAAAACTAGCATCTTAAGTCTTAAGTCTGAGAGTTCAGCACATTTAGTGCAAATATAATCCTCTTCAAAAACAGACTCATTTTCCCCCTTATACAGGCAGAACATATGACATAGATCACAAGAGATCCACCTGTCCCCCTTCCCACTCTTTAAGTATGTGTATGCGTAGGCTTGTGTGTGTGCGTAGACTTGTGTGTATGCACGTTAGCGTGTGTATGTGTGTAAAAGCGTGTGTGTGTATTTGTGTGAGTGCGTATGTGTATGAGCGTGTGTGTGTGTAGGACATGGACGCCACCAACCAGACGAGTGACTACCGGGGGACGGAGTCGCGCCTGCAGGTAACGGTGGGGGTTGAAAAAGGCACGGACATCAAAGACGGTCAAATGAGAACAGTAAGCAATCGTGATTGCTCAAAAAATAAATAAATAAATAAATCAGCCCCCCATTCAGCGATTGGAGCCGAAATTGAACCAACGCCTATTTACATATGCATTCACATTTATTCCAAATTTCATCCAGAACGTAGCATTACGTCTTGAGATATGGCACTCACAAAGGAAAAGAAAGAACATTCGATTGCGCCACCCCCTTTTCAGCTGTTAACGCCAAAATAGAACCAGCTCTTATACAGTCCAAGAGCTACTTGTCGATAAATTTTTGTTTGATTCCAATCATTATTTCTTGAGATATAGCAGTCACAATTGACGACAAAAAACGTTCCATAGCTCAACCCCCGTTTGAGCTATTGACACCAACATTGAATCAGTGCCTGTGCCTGTTAGGATCAACATATGGACCAAATTTTGTTTGATTCCGCCAGTTACTTTCTGGGGAATAACAGGCACACATAACTCAAGAAACACCCCATTGCTCCACCCCCCTTGGAGAAATTCGCGCCAAAAACCAATGGGCACAAGTTTCACATAGGGGCACATATGTGTACCAAATTTCGTTCAACTTCATGCGGTAGTTTTCGCTGTAGAGCGGCCACAAAAAAAAATGGTCACACACATATGTGGCACACACACAGACATTTTCCAAAAATGGTCGAAAAGGACTCAACACACCTCAAAACGTTCGAATAAGTCAAAATTCGAAATTCGAAAATTTGCACGAATCAAATACTTTCTTCTATTTATTAGACATAGAAGAAAGTAAAAAAGGGTGATATTCATCAAAACCAAGGCTGTGGAGTCGGAGTCGTTCGAAAACATACCGACTCCGACTCCGGGCTTCTTTTTTTCTTTAATTTTCACTATTCTCCTTGCATTTTTTTCAAAAACTAACTACCAATTAATTTGATTACATGTGTAAAGGCCTGCTAATAAGAAAATAATTGTCATTGTGGCAACCAACTTGCTTGATTGTTTATCGAGCTTTCTGTAACACACTGTTAAAAAAAACCTGAAAGTTCAGGTAGTTTTCTGACTGATTTTAACAGAATATTTCCGTAATGCTTCAAAACGTATTTTTTCCTTCCAAAAACAGAAATATCACGAAAGGAAGTAACGAAAACAGAATTTTTCCATTTCTAGGGTTGCCGCTGTGCTGTACTTTGTTAGTATCCTGATTAGCCTTCAAGTTATGATAAACATCGCTTTTTGATAGTGCTTATTAAATCGCACTGTTACATTTTTTAATTAAAAGCTTATTTAGAATAACAACTCAGATGGCGAACACAAAATAGATAGCTTGCTATTTCATGTCTGGAAAGTAATATACTCGTATGTCGAAATTGTTTTTACGCCTTTGGACTTTGTAAGTTTGGAAAAATGTTTGCGCCATTTTCAGACAGGCAGCTGTGTTTTGATCGCCCTGGTGATTTGATGTGAGTTTTACTGAGTCAGTATTAGAATATTATTGCGGTGTATTATTTTGCTCAATACTTCGAACAATTCTGTTCGTTAGTCATATTGTGTGTTCTAGCGGTGAGAATAGTTTTAGAATCTCGTGTTATCCATTTAAAATAAAGGCTATTGGATTACTTGTGTACAGACGCAATGGAGACACTTCAACTTAGCACCGCTGGTCACATGTAAGTATTGTAGAATATCTTTGTACATGTTAATATACAAATGTATTTTTCTTGTTAATATGCATTTGATAGAATTCCGATGGTAGCTGATTTAGAATTTATAGAACTATTATAAAGTTACTGTTTTTGCTCTAACGCGTTGTATTCTTGAAAGTCATTAAAACGTTAAATGCCAACATTTCGTATCAATCGGAGATTATCGTGGTGTGCGAGCAAAACAGAAAAAAGTCACTCAGTTTTTTTTTTTTTTTTTTTTTTTTTTTTTTTTTTTTTGGACAGATTGAAAGTAAACATTTTGAATCTCTAAATAAAAGTATGTCTTGCTGTTATATTTTTTGCGAAAAGGCATAGCAGATTGTTAATCTTTGAAAATACAATTACAATTTTGACAAGAATAAGTTTTCTTGACTACTTAGAAATCTGGAAACATTCATTACTCCTTTCGGGATTTAATTTATAATAAAAAATATAAATTATTTAATTTATTTCCTTAGGATCTCACCCAACAACTTATTTGGGATTATTGCAAGTTTCTTGTTAAAACATTTCGGGTAAAACGAACTGATTGATATGTTTAGCCTAAGTATAATGCTTATGCACTAAAAATCTATGTTGCTATTCCAATGAGTGAAAAATGCGGAAATCACCGGGGGGGGGGGGGGGGGGGGGGGTATACATCATCTGAGCAAAAAATTCTTCACGTGTATGTCAATGATTCTGTTTTTAAACACAGTAAAATGGTATGCGGTACAATCCATCAGGTATATTATTCCAAGAAAAAGTCAACCGGTTTTTAATGGTATTTTATTTGACTCATTCTGCAAAAAAAAATATTCTATTTTTCATGTATGCTTTTCCATGCCATGCCAGAATATGTACGAGGATATGTGGAAGGAAATATCGAGCAGTATCAGCATCAAAAATTGGTGTTATATTCAAATCCACTAATTTCCTTGCTGGTACTTTTCGATTATTTTTATTCATCTGAAGGTGCAAATTTCAAGATAGATGCTTGAAAGGTAAGTTATCAAGCAAAAATTTCACTTAAAATATATTTAAGTAGTAAATACAAATTAAAAAAATAATAGTTTTTGAATGGTTAACTATTTTTATAATATATATTATTTTAAACATAGGATAGAAAAACGAGAATGAAATTTCAGTAAAATATGTAAAAATGAAAAACGAAAAAATAGCGCAACGAAAAATCAAGAACCGAAAGTTCTGTAAAGATACAGAAAATTTAAAAACGGAAAAATAGATAAACGAAAAATTTAAAAACGAAAAAATAGATCAACGGAAAGAAGAGAAATGGAATTTTCGTTAAATCACGGAAAATTTATAAATGGAAGAACAGAACTAAACGGAGAAATGAGAAATGGAACTTCTGTTAAGTCACGGAAAATAATTTAACGGAAACGTAATATTTATGGCAACTTTGCTGCCGGTACTTTATCCGTTATTTTCAGGAAATTTTTTTAACAGTGCAGCTACCTTCGTCGACTCCTAGTTTGCTTATTTTTTTAACTTTATTTAACTGATAGGAACTGTCAGTAAACAGTTTTGTTGCCTAACATTTTCTAAGTAATCGCTTTCAAATAAAAATAATCTATTTTTTACCTCGATCTCCGTTATAAAATAGTAAAAGGAATGTATGAATCGCTTGAGCAAGTCGGGAAACTTTTAAGAGTGCTTGGTTAATTCAAATAAGTGTTAGTACGAAAGCGCAAATTCAAAAGATCCGATATAATATAATTTTTTTAATCTAAAGACTTTATCTAAAAAAGCTTGATTGTCACTAAAAAGTTCGAAATAAAATCAACACGTGATTTACTGGTTACAACACTGAATAATTGTAGTTGATCCTAAAATCTTCTAATTAAAGTTAATTCTAAAGCTGCCAATAAAATTAAAATAAAAGAATTAGCCAAGAAATGTAAGTATAATAAAAGCTATTCGTACAAAGCTGTATACCGCCGCATTTTGGGTAAAATTTGCTCCAGACGTACATGTACCCGACCTCTCCCCGCAATATAGTGCAATATTTTTGTTGAAATTTTTAAGATGAAATTTAAGATTTATTATTGTGGAAAATTTTCAGAATTAAAGTATTTCACTTTTTAGAAACTCTGAAATTAAGTTGAGGTGTTCGGAAATTTAAGTGGAGCTTCCCTCTCCCTCCTCCCCACTCTCGTCAACATTACTAAAAAGTCGTCCTAAATTTGGTTTTTAGGGCTTCAATATCGAGAAAATTCCGGGAGAGCATTCGAAAACTCTTTTTCTTAACGTCACAAAGGTGGCTACAATTGCGATTTTAGAACTTCAATTTCAGAAAACCGCTTGTCTCCCAACCATAGATAGCGTTTTTAAGAAATTAATTTTGAAAATTTTCCAGGAGCGAGCCTTAGGATCTCTTCTTTCCTTAACATTATCACAGATAGTCTAAAACTGCGTTTTTAGAACTACAATTTTGAAAACAAAGGAAAGTCCTCCTTAACACAACGGTAGACTATTTACAATTGCGCTTTTAAAGTTTCAATATTGAAAAATTACCGGGAAGGGGCCACCAAACCTTTTATTTTCCTAACATCACCAGAGATCGTATAAAACTGGTTTTAAAATTACAATTCAAAAAATTTTCTGGGGGAGAAACTCCCCGGACCCCTTATCTAATTGACAATAAATTTCCGTTTCACGGTTCATGTTGTATTCATCTAGTAATGACTCCATCCCAAGCCAGAAAGTTGTCCCTGTAATTATTCATACGTTTGAAAAAAAAAATGTGTAGCAAAATTCATGGGTACCCAAAATTTGTTTACTCAAGGTCCACGCTTCAAAATTAGGGAAGGCAAATCGGGTCAACAATCTAACAACATTTCAGTTCAAATGGTATTTGTTAGCGCTCCCCCCCCCCCCCCCCCTCCAGTGAATTTGACTGGAAATTAAACACTCTAAAAACTGTTACGTTTAACCCAATTCGAAAGCAAGAAAATTTTGGGGGGGGGGGAATTTGCGCCATTGAGCTTGGGGGGGATGGGCACCCCTGAGCCGGAGTCGGAGTTGAAGTCGGACGTTTCAAAATCCAGGAGTCAGAGTCGATAATTTTTCTTCTGACTCCGCAGCCCTGATCAAAACACTTTTTCCCTTTAAAAAAAGCAAAACTTCTTTTTCTTTTTACCTTTATTCGACAAAGACAAGCCCTTATTAGACAAATTTTTTCCTTTATTTAGACATTTTTGCCTTTATTAGGCAATTTTTTCTTTTATTATTAAAAAAATAATAATAAAGCATTAAAAAATTAAAATTAAGCTAAAAGTGCGGGCGAATAAAAGCAAGTTTTCTGCGCCATTACTTATTCAAAGTTTTAAACAAATAAGGTATTTTTCACCAAAATAATTGTTTTATGCCGCTATTTTGGGCCCCAGAAAAAAGCAGAAAATCTTAATATATAAAAATCTTCTGTGCGTACGTTTGTCACCATAAGGCTTTTAAACGGCTGGACCGATTTTGATCAAATTTTTTGTATGTAATTAAGTTGTGGCAAGCATGGTTTTGAAGCGCGATGGATCAAATCGGAAGCGTTTTTGTTAATTAATTAATTTAAACATTGGATGGTCAAATCTCCCAAATGATTAATATTTATTTTAACCTGCCTGAAATGTCTACAATCGCGTCATTAAACTTAGATTTTGCAAAATACCCGGAGGAAGGCCTCCAAACTCTTCCTCTTAACATCCCTAAAGATCGTGTGAAATTGCTTGGGTTTTGGAACTTCAATTTTGAAAAACTACCGATGCAGGGGGGGGGGGGACTGCCGAACCCCGATCAAAAGAGGGGAGAATGTCTCTATCGCCTCTCCCTTGTATCCGTCCTTGTTCCTTCCTTTTCTCGTGTTCTTCCTATGTTGTCGGTATAGAAGCCGAAGATGTACCTTTTAAGACTTATAACCATTAGTATCCTACTTTCAAGGCACATAAAAAGTGTGTCAGTGTTATTTTTGTTTTATGTTTTACAATTTTCTTTTTTTAGAACTTAAAAACTTGATTTAGAAACTTAAAGGAAAATAGGAACTAGCGATAGTTTAATGTCTTTACTCGCCTCGGAAGAATCGAGATCCGGTAATCTTTAACTTTTTTAATTTTCCAGAGGTGAGCCAAAATATTCTTTTGCCGACAGGGCTAAAGTCAGTCAGTCCACCCCTGTGTATATATATATATATATATATATATATATATATATATATATATATATATATATATATATATATATATATATATATATATATATATATATATATAACTAATAGACATAAAGCACAAAGAATAGTGTTGAAGAGAAAAAGAAATTCACACACACACACAAATAACCAGCACAACAAAACTCACTCTAATGTAATTTTCCGACCTTTTCTAACCCAAATACCTTTTTTTTTTCCAAGTTAAAAGTTTTACTGTTCAATTGTTTAAGTTTAATTATATGAATCAGAAATAAAATTTAAAAATAAGAAATTTTATTTTAATTTACACTAAGAGACTTTAACTCAGGTATAGGGATAAAATTGAAGAAGTATAATTAAATAATTATTGAAAACGTTTAACTTGATTTGTTGTTTGTGTCTATATTTGTTTTTCAGGTAAGTTGAACTGGCAAACATTCCCCGAATTCGAAAATTCCATATTTGATCAATCAAAGTAAGTTTTTGACTTCATTATTCCTGATTTTAATAATATTTTGCATGAAGGTTACATATGAGAAGTCAAGCAATTTGAAAATTGTTCAAAATGGTGGATCTGCACATGAAATCTAACTATCTAGGTACTATTTATATTAACATAATTTCGAAAAAAAAATGGAGCCTGTAAAATGAGTACATGTATATGCAAACGCGCACGTTACCGCAAAACGTGATAGGTTCCCTGCACAAAGGAATGCTCAAAATCTTCAAATCCATAAGAAATTAAAACCAATCCTTTGACCAATCTATTTATTGCTTTTGCAGGATCTTCAACGCAAATATCATTGAATTTTGAAGCATTAAGGGTCAAAGTCCTCAATACAGCAATAAGCACGAAAGAGCGAGAGACATTGAAAAAAATTTTTTTAAGTAGTCTTAGCTTTTTTTTTTTTCTTCGTTTTTTTTTTTTTTTTTTTTTTTTTTTTTTAAAAAAGAAAGAAAGAAAGCGAGAGAGAGAGACTTTGGGATGAAAAGCCTCCTTCTGCACAATTTGTCACGGCAGAGTCTTAATCAGACAAAATCGCCACAGGGCAACGTGGTCAAGAAAAGAGCTCTCATCGCAAAACATGACCATTTCACGCACAAAAATTTACAATCCCGATTAAGCGATTTTTATTTCTCCATCTTCACGAATATCGCATCCTGTTGCATGAAATACGAGCAGCCCAGTGGTTACGGAGGCCCCAGAACTCGAAAATGAGCCGCTAAACTATTTCGCGGGCTAATAAAAACGAAGTAAAGCAAAACAAACTGCGCTTTAAATCAAGGTATGATATAGGCAGATATTTCTTCGGCGGATACGGCTAACGAGATGTCGTGCCTTGTGACGCAAGTTTTTATTAATATAAAAGCAGCCAGCTCGTTAAGTGAAAAAATCCAGCGAATGTACTGGTGCGTGAAGAATAATTATCATCGGAATTAATTCAGCACGATTGCGGATACGGTATGAAATGATTTTGCTAAACAGCTTGAAAATGAATTTTACATTTACTGAGCATGGAAAGCATCTTCCGTTTTTGAATTAAATTGTAGCAATGCAATGCATAATGTAATAGTTAACGTTATAAATAATTCCCTCACGATTAAGGAATTAGATTTTCAATGTAACAAGCTTTCGCCCAGGAGGCCTAAAAAGAAAAAAATCCCGTTGAATTTAAGAGATGAAAGAACAATCTTTATTGTCCATATGACAGATAAATTTTTCATTGCAAAGAACGAGAAGATACACTCAGAGTTAGTTCAAAAAACTTCTAGCAAATGAGCACTTTCATGTCAGATCAATCATTTTCTTGACCTCACCATTTCTGATTTCAATAAAATTTGTGTCAAGGTAAGTAATCCTGCTAAATTTTTAGATATCTATTTTGAAAATTGTTTAAAATATAGGCCTGCAAAAAAACTCAAAATGTGAGGGGAAAAAAATTAAAAGCGTGTTCTTACAAAAGACTAATTTTTCTCCTAATTATAGTAGAATGAAAATTCAAAAACCACTGCAAAACGAAGGGATAGAGTTTTCTACTGATATATTACACGACTTTTTTGCGACAAATTTCAAAGTCATTCACAGTGACTTTGGATCTTGAATATCACAAAACACGCCCCCTCGGAAAGTTTTGAAATGAATACAGCTCCAACACTATTCTCCCACGGTACCAAAAATTAAGCTGGCACCGCAATGGAAAGGCACCGCAAAATAACAAGATGTTTATTTACATATTTTCTGTAGATGTTTTACATTATTTCTGTCCCATTATTTAATTTGTTTTGGCTCATTATTCTTGATATATGCATATTTATAGGAATCAACAGGTGTTTTTTTTTTTTGAATTTTAGATAGACAATTATGGCAATTTTATTTGATCAACACAATTTTTAGAATAGAAAGGATGTGTTAGAGTTCTTGAAGATTTGATTTTTTATTTTTGAGATGATACATTCAGTTACTGTAATGAGCTTTCCTGATGGGCATCGTTCCAATAAAATTATTTATTTTTTCTTTAAATAATTCTGAGAATTTTCCATGATAGCTATAATATGAATTTAACCGAGTTTTTGAGAATTGTTGGGACAATATTGCTTGTTAAAAGAACCCTGCCGTCATATACAAAGCTTTGCGATTGGCTAATACTTGCAGTTTTAAATTTTCAAGATTTTTTTACTAATTACAAATAAGAGTTGTGTTTATCAAACAACATTGCTATCACATTCTAGCTCTTTATAATTTTTTTTTTTAAACGTTGGAATTTTAAAAATACAAGTTAACCTCCGATTCATGAGATGTACAAATACAATCAGTTTCACTAAAACCCAAGAAGAATGACAACGAAAAGGCAGCATTAAAGCACCACCTTTTTTTTTTTTTTTAATGTTTATCGTCAAATATAGTATTTACTTCTAAAATTTAAATGGTGATTTGTATTTTATCTATTTTTTAAAAAACAAATTGTGCTTATTTTACTAGCAAATGGATAATAAGTGTTTTTCTTTAAATATTTTGCAATATGACATTTAATGTTTGTTTTTAAGAAAGTTACAGTTAACTTCGGACTTGTAGGATGAATAATCAGTTAGATTAATATCACAGAAGAGTGAAAGCTAAATGTCTGCCACAGAGTACCACGAATAGCAGCATTTTTAAAAAGAACTTTTCATAAAAATCATAATTAAACTGTTAAGCAATATAAACATTCACTTCTCCGCTCATCAAAGGGGTTTACATCTCCTTAATCACGTCAATTTCTGAGATATTACCAGAACTACATAAACATTCAGTAGTGTCACAAAATTTTTATGGATAAAAATTTGCATGTAATGTGCTAGGATTGGTAATATGGTTCGAGGTCAAGGTCTGTGGGGGGGGGGGGGGGTTGATCCCTCTCCCAACACCTCCTCTGGTGGAATCCTTGAATATTTTCAGTTTCCCAAGAAACTCCACACGCTGGAAAAAAAAATCAGAACAGATATCATCATAGGTGAAAGATGACATAAACGTGAATACGCTTTCAAGAAGGGGATCCGCAACATCAAAAAGATACTTCGCACCCTTACACAGGAGGGCTAGCTTAGAGAAATGATTCGAATCGTGGGTACTCTACTCGGATGGGAACCAACACAGGGCCTCGGATGAAAGTGTCGTGATAGGGGGGAGGGGGTCCTTGCACCCGAAAAAAAAAGAGTATCAAGCAAGACGACACGACCGCGAGATCAGCACAAGAAAGCAAGTTGTAGGAAGAGTTCTCAAAAAATGATAGAGGCTCGAGACGTGAGTCACGCACGTGCGCTCACACTCACGATCACGCACGGAGCGGTCACGATAAAGACAGGATCGACGGCGACATTTGGCGTAGGCTAAAGGTGATAGAAGGGTGCCCTCCGATGTATTTTCTTTTTTCTTTTGTTACTACTATGTTCCAGTGGGAGGGGAACCCCTTACTTGACTTTCGAACTCGCGAGTTAGCCTCCAGCACATCCTGTTTCGCTTAGGAAAACAGATAGGAATTAGAGAGAACAAAAAGAAAGATGCGCAAGAAAACAAGGGATTTTCATGGGGAAGAAATTCCCTTCCACAAAACGGGACAATTAATATTTTCGACACCTGCACCGTGTGTTTATTTATTTATTTTTTTTTACATGTATTTTTAGGTCTTTGTGCTTTGTACAGAAATGAGCACCTGAAAAGAAGAATTTGCAATATTGTGGTTTTTAATCAACAAATTAAGGGCATTTAGAGCTGGTTTTATATAGGAATTGAATTCTTGCCTGGATTTTGTACAATTTTCTTTTACAATCAACATTGCTTCAAGAACCGTGATTAGCAACTGCGCTTTTATGCTAGTCCGCAAATCATTCATAAAGGAAACTACTCTGTCTCCAAGTTCATAGGGCTGGGTAAACAAACTATATTCAATAATTATGCATGTTTTAATTTCGAACTATGAAAATGCTTTAACAGCTCCAACCAATCGTTTTAGGTTGAACAGGGTGGCGACAGGAACTGTAAAAAAAAAAAAAAAAAAATTACCTGACCTTTCCCTAATTAACTTAACCAAATTTCCCTGATTTATGTTACCAATGATAATGGTTTGCTTTCTTTGCCCTACTTGAAAACCATTGCATATGAAATAAAATGCAGTGTTTAAAACGTTTTAAGCTGTTAATTAAATATATGCATATCAACACGAAAATATTATAGGAAATCTAAAACAAATACTTTACTGCCAGTAACCAGTTAGCATAAGAATTCTAAGAAATTATTAAAACCACTCTTAATCTTATCATGATAAAAGTAAAAAGTTGATATGGAAATAATCTTGAACAAATTTTAAAGCAGTACAGTGAAACCTGTGTAAGTTGACCACTTGCGGTGCACTACTTTAGTGGTCAACTTAAATAGGTGGTCAATTTCACAGGTTTCACCGTATAATTATTGCTGCAAGAATAACAAATGATAGTATTATTTGCTTAAATAATCGACATATTCATGTAAAACAAATTGATGTCTTTAAACAACCAGCAGCTGAGCAATTCTCTAATCAAGAACTTAGGTTTTAATGAATGAATACTGCTTTTAAACTATTAAAAAATAATTAAAATATTTACTTATGTACACAAGGTAACTCAATTTCAAATAATTTCCTTATTTGTCAAAAAAAAAAAAAAAACTAAAATTACTTTTTAACAAACAATGAAATGCAAAAAACAATCAATCAATTTCAAAATATATATGTATATAACTTGGTTTTAAAATAAAATATTTTTTAAAGTCTGAAAAAGAAAACCCTTCGTATAATGAAGCGATAGCGAATAATACCCCCCCCCCCCCGATGTCAAAAAACAAAGCTGATTTTGATTCAAATTTAGCAATTAAATTAAAAACGTGAAGAAGCAATAACTTTTAAACTTTTATCAGCATTCATTAAAAAAAAAAAGATTTCTTTTTGAAATCGTGATTACAGTACGTTAAATTACTTCAAGACAATGAGGTAAAGGAGCTAAGGCATTATTGACGGCTTCCTCTTTGCCTGTAGAATTGTTTATTTTACGTAACATGGAACGCGTGAAAGGAAAATTTAGGCTATGTAAAATAAACAACTTTACAGACACAGAAGCAATTTATGAAGTTCATCCCCCGTGGTTAAGAAGTTAATATTCAATACTTTGATGTTGAGGAAAAAAGATGCACAAATATGTGACACTGTGTAATCGCACCTCATTAATTGTCCTTTCTTGAAACAGATTATTTGGTAAAAAATACGTAAGGAATTAGGGTACTTAATTTTGCAAAGCAAAAATATAATAAAAAAAAATTCTTCATTAAATCAATTTTCCCTGAATTCGTGATTTTTTCGAAATTTCCTGATAATTCCCTGATTAATAAAGTTCCCTGACTTTTCCCTGAATCCCCTGATCTGTCGCCACCCTCTTGAAGTATTCAGTGCTTCATTCAGTATTTCAGAAAACGAGACATTTTAACGTCTACTGGGCAACTGGACAGACTACCTGAAAACGGGACTGTCCCGTTCAAAATAAGACGTATATGGTCACCTCATGAATGCTCAACTAGGAACATTGAATGTTAAAATGAAAGGAAACACCAGGCATTTTTTTCATCATCCGAACCTTAAGCTTAATTTTCGTAATCTTAGTTCTCTATATCCAAATTTCAGCAATAACTTCCTTGGAATTTTCTTGTAAAATGGAATGGTAGAATGTTTTTGCTTCTTGTGTACACAAACATCTAAAAACACAATTACAATAACCGCCAGGTCATCAACTTTTCAGAAGTTATTATTCTTATTTTCTATTTACCAAAACATTGTTTCAGAAAAATGTCGTTTTTTTTTTTTTTTTTTTCCAGTAATTGATTTGAAATTGGATGTTTTATAGAAAACATTCGTTTCATATTAATTACTAGCTGCGTCGCCCGGCTTTGCACGGTCCATCTCGAAAATAAAAGTTAGGTCAAGTGACGCGAGTTTGACACTCAGGCTTATACCTAAAAAAAAGTCAGTGAAATTTTGCGGCAGATTACGGGAAAAAAAACCCTAAAAGTAAACATTTTAAATCCCCTGATTACAGGAAAGGCATCAAAACAAAAACAAGAATTTTACCTGTTCATATTCGAGAAAAAAAAATGGAAAAAGTTTTTTCATCTCAATGATTTTCTTCACCCCCCGCTATATATATTTTAATAAAAGCATTGTTGCGGAAAGTTGAGATGAAGCACTGAATAATAATTTGGATGGAGGAAAGTCTTCGAAAAATAGGGATTTTATGTCGAAATCTAAGTGTCATAATTAATAATTTTTAATAAATATCTCCGCTAATTATTATCGGAGGATTATGTTAAACAGCCAAACATGAAGACGGGAAGATTACAAATCCATCGATTGGTCAGTTCACGGTCGTTCGGGAGAAGAAGCTTGGATATACATAGATACATACTGTCTGACCACGGATTGTGTGGAAAGACAAACATCCGTTTTACAGCCGGAAATGGACGAATCTATTATTTTTTTTACCGACGTCAGCTTTTGCAGAAGCAGGATCTCATTCAAATGAGCGGAATCGCGCATCAATTTTTTACTTTTCCCCCTTATTCACATAGATTCGTCTTATCTGGACGTTTGAAAATTCCATGCAATCCGTGGTTGGAGAGTAGGTACATACGCTCAGTTTTTAATTATATAAGATAAGATAGAAAACATTCATTTCATAGTTATTATTTAAATTTTTAATTACTAATAAAATAGTTATTTTTAGCTTATTTACTTGTCTGAATAGAGTCCAAACATAAATTATACTTTGCCTACAGTAATTTCAATCCTTAAAAAGATGTGACACTGACAGTTGCATTATTTATTGTTAATATAAAGAAGCTATTGCAGTATTTTTACAAACTTAATCCAGTTTTGCTATTCATGTAGGGGTTTTTGCTCTATTGCTAATTTAATATCAAGCTGAACATGTTGAAAGTTGTATTAATGAAGAACCAAATAGACAAAACTTGCAAACATACAAACTAAAAAGTACAACAAAGGGCAAAGACATTTGCTAGCTAAAACGCATTTGTTTGCATTCGCAAAGATTCGCTTCATTAGGCAGCAATTAATCCAAAAAAAAAAAAAAAATCAGCTTTTACTATCAATCTACGAATGCCAATGCTGTTTTCTTCTCCCGCATCATTGTTCCACAATGTTTATATTTTTCCCCTCAACATTACGTCATTAAAGACATACGAATCACTTTCGATGCCCAACAAATCCTTAAGTTTTAATGGCATGCAGTCATTTTAAGTATTTTTTTTTATTTATTAATGTTTTTAAGATTATGAAACTATAGTACATGATATCAAAGCTTAATTTCTACCAAAAGATGAGAAAGAGCCCTGGGGGTCTTCCGCCTCAATTTGGTGTATAGAAAGAATAATATTCGACTTTCTAAACCAGTTACAAATTAAACCATTGGCTGATTTGCCATCTCGAATATGTCCACAATTGTGAGGGGCATCCGTGGAGGGACCCAGAAGGGGAGTTAAAAAGGCACATGAAAAAATTTTACATCGTTCTGTTTATCACCAAGGGACTCCAAAACTTGTAAATCGGCCACTGAATTAAAATAGTGTTCATAACGCAGGAGGTGTCCACCTCCCACCGATATGGACGATGGTACACACGTTCCCACATGAAATCAAAAGCTATTTTGAGTGTTACATGAAACGCACGGGGCAAACATTTTAATGAAAAGAAAACTGCTTAACGGAATGCTTATAAGTGAGTAATATTCTCATTAATATGAACCTGAAGTTTGAAAAAAAAAACCATAAAAAGGAAAATCGAATACTGCAAAAAAATATTTTATTTGATGTCGGAGAAGTTTATTCACAAATGAGGCAGTAAGAAGCAAAGAGGTGTAAGTGCCAAAATTAAAAATTTGGAGATAACCAGCACAAATTGGAAGGTGAACTACTTCTCTGTTTTGGGGCAAGATATAGTAATGGTAGGTTCTATTACACAGCAAGATAATCTTTTCAATGATAAGCTACCTAGGACCGCAAATTTAAACGAGTTTTACTCAAAACTTGAAAATGTCCACTAACATTCCTTTGCTTCTCACAGCCTCAAATGAGATTTTATTCCAATATCTCAAACATGATGGGGTGAAGATCTTTCTTCACTTCTTTTAATTAAACTACGAAGTTAGGCTATTGCTCAACATGCTAATAAATTACCAAAAGCAAAGCTCCACAGTTTTCGCCTGAAGAAGTAGTATAATATTGAAAGCTGAATACTGAAGTTAACTTCATTTTGCAATCGCAATTTATTTTACATTGGTACAAACGTGCCTATTTATAGCATTTTGAATGAAACATGAAGAACAAATTAAATCACAGTCATCGCTCAGGAGGGCCAGAGAAAAACCGCCTATCGTGAAGATAGAAAAATTACAATGCATATACAGTAAAACCTGTCTACAACGACACTGTTGGCACCTAAAAAAAGATATTGTTATAGACAGGTTATCGTTATAGACAGTTTGATTATATATGCTACCATTCTGCTTTGGGACCAAGGAAAATATCGTTATAGACAGGTTTATTGTTATAGACAGCATTGTTATAGACAGGTTTCACTGTATAGCGATCACGAAAACAAAAGATGTTTGAAAAACTAGCATTTCAATTTACGAGCAAGGTAGACTCTAGATAATTCAAATTGCATGAGACCGAACCAACCCTTATAACCCTCACTGTCGAAAGTTACGACCTATCTCGAACGAACAGTCAGAAAGTACCGAAAGCAAAATATTGAATAGATAAATAAAAGGAAATAAAGCAGATTTTAAATTTGATGTAGTACATTTGAATGAAAAATTTACTTACACATCACAGCTGATAGCAAGAGGTTAGTTAACCTTAGAGGTTACCAAATAATTGTAAATAAAAGTAAACTGTTTTTAAATTTGAAGTAGTACCAGGGGTCTGGCCAGAGGATATTTGGCTCCGTTAACGGACCCTTCACAAAATTCCAATGAACCAAAACGGACCTTTCACAAAATCCCGATCAACCAAAACGGACCTTTTACACAAAATCCCGATCAACCAAAACGGACCCTTCACAAAATTCTGATAAACAAGATCGGATCGTTCACAAATTGTTTATTGAAAGAGCAAATGTGAAAGCAAAGTAACGCATATTTCTGTGTATAAACCGATAATTTTTGGAACCTTTTCTGAAGTCGAATTAGAGGGATCAGCTTATACAAAATCGTCTAATTTTGCAAAAAAAAAAAAAAAAAAAAAAGGCACTCTAGCGATGTTCCTGCAAACGATAAATAATTGCTACTGCCAAATAAATGTAATGCTTGTTGTTTGTTTTATCACAGCTAATTAGCAGCGGTGTTGTTGTAAACTTTTCTGAAAAGGCGTTGGTAAGCACTTTTCTCCCCGCTCATGATTTAATAAACAATAATAATATATATCTGCAAAATGAACTTAAAACTGCAAAGGGATAGTAAGGGTGGGGGGAATATATGATCGCTTCAGATAGGGTTACCAACTTCAAAATTATCACCACTTAGAGTCTGGCGTTGAAGCTTTATAATGACTTGATTAGAAAAAATTCTCATCCTTTTACCAGCTTGTTAATATTTGCGTTTTTAAGGTGCGGTGCGATGTTTAACTGTTATTTTGGGAGAAAATTATATGGGTCTTTGATTTTTCGATGCTAACAAGGATGATTAACTTTAAATAAACTCTTTTAATTACCGGTTTTTTTTTTTTTTTTTTTTTTGTTCTTTAGATGTCTACCCTTTGAAAAATGCAATCTTTTAACATCCGATATGAGAATCATATTTTGTTCTTTTTTCAAACTAACTTCGCTTTATTAGGATGCAAATAAATGAAAAGTCTTTTTATTTTTGTTAGAACTCTCATTTTAAGTTTTTAAAGCAAAATTCCATTTTCTTTTATGAGGATAGATATAGATGTTTTTTTTTTTTTTTTTGCTTCAACTGTGTCCACAGATATTAATGAAATGTTTATCATAGGACTCTAAAATGCAATTTTAAAATAATTTTATCAAAAATATTTCTTTTACAAACCGTTTTTATACTTTTGATGCCTTCGCTTTGAGATTTGCGATCTCTTTGAATCCGCTATGGGATTCCGATTTTTCGAATTTTTGATGTTTATTACGCTTTGTTAAGAGGTAAACAAAATATCTTTTTATTTTTGTAAAAATCACGGAATTTATAAGTTTTAAACAAAATTCTGTGCTTTTTAAGAGTGTCTTGGGTCAAAAAGTTAAAAATGCTGACCCTTGTCTGAATTTTATTTTATTTATTTTTATTTTTTTTGTTACAAATATTTTAAATACTGTACAGAAATGTTTCTAGTATAATTTAACATAATGTAGAATGGTAGATAAATGTTGATACTTGAGAGAGCGATGCCCCCCCCCCTCACTAAATGTCCAGAACGATATAAAAAACACTCCAGAATGATATTCTCGACATAGAAGAGGAAAACACTTAACTTTAAGTTTAATTGATGCAGTTTGTGCCATCTCTAAATTCTAAAATTTCGTTTTGGCAAATTTTTTTTAGCGAAATAATTTGATTTTTCACAAAATTAATTCATTTTTCACAAAATTATTTGATTTTTCAAAAAAAAAAACGCACCCTGTGAAAAATCCTGGACAGACCCCTGAGTATATTTGAATGGAAAATTTACTTACATATCACTGCTGATAGCAAAAGGTTAGTCAATTATTTTATTGTTATTTATCATATTTTATTTAAACTATTTGCTTATTTTTTTATTTTAATTACATCTCACTGCTGATAGCAAAAGGTTAGATAATTGTCTTTATTTTTTATTTTATTCACCAATTTATTTATTTTTTATCATTGTTTTTTTTAAATTATTATTCCGTTTTTTATTTATTTATTGTTTTACACACTGCTTTTTCTTCCATGAAGCAATATACAGGGTTGCCACGGAAGTTCAAGAATGAAATTCCCTGACATTTCCAGGTTTTCCAGGTGGTTTTGAGAAAAATTCCAGGTTATCAATCTCCACCTTCATTTTGCAACATTAATATATACATCTCAAATTTTGATAAAACTTACCTCATTTTCAAACTTTACAAACAATGGCTACCAAATTTAATTTACTCAAGCTGAAATAATCAAAAATATGTACTAAGGGTGGTTCAATTTTTTTTTCTCTCTCGGCTCGAGTCCAAGACACCCCTTATTTTTTTTTAGACTTACTAATAGTATTGTGCTGTAAAAGTTTTAGCTTCTTGCTCAAATTTTAAGAGGGTGCTCAATGACCTCTCCATTTATAATTAGCTGTAGCATAGAAAAAGTCAAATTTAGAAACATTTAATTTCCCCAGCTGTTTTTTTTTATGTAAGTAATTATTTTATTGCAATGAATATGCATATAACTCGTGTAGATTATAGTATGTAACATTGTTTTTTCAGTTCAATGAATTTTTTTAACCCCCTCCTCATACTTATGAAGTTTGAGGGAGGGGGTCGAGCATCCTCTTTCAGTTGGAATAGGAAGTTAAAATTCCTCCAGTATTTTACTATCCACAAGTCTAAAAACATTGAGTGGTGTCCTGTTTTCTAGGAGAAACCTTTTTTTTTTTAAGTGTATTTTTGAACTACCCTAATGTACTAATACAAGTGAAGCAAATCACTGTAATAAACAATTAATGTAAATGTAGCATATCTAATTTTCAATAGCGAGGAGCCACTGCCTTACATCAAGTGAAAGAACTGCAGAATTAGCAATTGTGACATCAGTATCACAAAAATAAAGTTAATTGCTAAAATAATCTGAACTAAAACTTATAAAACCTAAACTTTTTCAATTATTGCTTTTCTACACCTCCAATCCATTGAACTCAAAGCGCTTTTAGACTTTGGCCTGTAAAAAAATCATGCACCTTTTAGCTTCACATATTTTCCCCTGTTTGTTGCTCATAAAAACAGGGGTGCTCCCCCCCAAGTTCAATAGCCCCCCCCCCAATATTTCTGAACGCCTAGCGCTCTTTTATTTTTAAGCCTCTTTTATTTTTTTTACCTATTTATTTATTTTTAATTATTATTGTTTTGAAAAAAAAGTGTGCTCGCTCCCCAATAAAATACACACACACAGATGAAAATAATAAAGTAAAATAATATGAGTAAATAATTTGAATAAAAATAAAGTAAAATAAATAATTAAAAAATCCCCCCCCCCCCAAAAAAAAAATTGATGTTGCAACTTGCGCAATAATCACTCCTGTGGGCACCCTGTCATAAAGTTAAAAGTTTGAGCATTGATCAGAAACTTCTCTGATGGGCAGATTTTTTTTTAATCGGATTACTTTTATTTTGAAAGAAAGAAGCGCATTGGAAGTCCCCCCCCCCCCAATATTTCTGAAACGCCTAGCGCTTTTTTATTTTTAAGCCTCTTTTATTTTTTTTACCTATTTATTTATTTTTACCTATTTATTTATTTATTTTTAATTATTACCAACGCACTACCAAAATACTAAAAGATTAGCGATACTTCTGTAAAAAAGAAACTTTTCTAAGTTTAAAATTGTCTCATGAACTAAATTTAAAGAACAAAATTGTTTAGAATAATACGATTTCATTAATTAATTTAAAGAAATAATATAAAATATGAAAAGATAATTGCAGCTCATTAAAAACTTCAGTCCGCACTCCCAGACAAAACAACGTGCTGTGCATCATAACAACTTCAGAACTGCTGACGTAAACAAGCAGCGCTTAAACAGAGCCCGCTCAAACGAGGAAGAAAAGAAGTACCTTCTGCGCATGTCCGCCGCTGACTGCTATGGTGCACGCCGACTGCTATGGCGCACGTGCCAATGGCAGAGTTGTTGATAAAAAGAACTGCAGGGGGAAGAAGAAAGAGGGGAATGACAAAACGACGAATGGGAAGGGAATGGCGGCGAAAAAAACAAGGCAGAAAGGGTTTTTTTTTGACGTCATAGACCGCAGGCGGCGCTAAGAACGATCGGAAATATGCAATTTTTCATTTTCCCTGACATTTCCCTGATTTTCGGCCATTTTCATTTTCCCTGACAATTCCAGGTTTTCCCGGTTTTCCCGGTGCGTGGCAACCCTGAATATAGCGTTCTCGCAATCCTTTCACATGTTGTGTTGTTTTGAGGATTGTTCGGGAGCTATCCCACCCCCAGCAACTCGGATTTACAGAAAACTCGAAAAATCGAGACTTGGATTATCGAACCTCAACCGACTCCAACTTTGGCATTCAACAAAACCTCTTCTTGAACCCATCCCAAACGGTTCACACCACATTTGTCTTACCTTTCGCGGAGTGACAGCCAAAGCACAGTTCCAATAGAGCGACAGCATTGATCTCGAGCCGGAAAATCAAATCGGAGAAGAAACTTGGATAAAAATAGCGAGGGAGAGAAACAAGAACGGGCAGCACACAGGTAGGACAAATCCTTCGGCAGATGAAGCATTAAAGTGTGGATGAGTGGTCGACCGACGAGATGTGCGGCACATGTGACCTACAGAGGAAAAGATCCGGCTATCTCAGACACAGCATCCTGGTCCAACGTCCACCTGTTCCCGAGAAAAATAGAACAGCTACGATTGCTTCTGAAAACGAGGAGACGGAATTGTCCTCCGAACTCCCCGATAACGTGACATTTCAGCACTCATGCGGGGCCGCAGAGAGCCAAGGCGGGCCACTTGTCAGTTATGTCGCAGAATCCCTCCGCCCCCCCCCCCAAAAAAAAATAACAGAAGAAAAAAAGGAAAAGGACAGAAGGAAAAAAAGGGGGAAAAGAAAAGGATAAGGAAAAAGAAGAAAAATAGGGGGGGGGGACGTTAAAGAAAAAAAATCAAAATTGTTTACTAGAAAACAGCTAACTCTTTTTTAAGTGCCACTACAGTAAATATCAAAAGAGTAACTTTACTTAATCTTTGCGTTTTCCCTTATTTGGAGTCCCCCCCCCCCTTTTTTTTGCGTCAGTGTCGCCGGGGCCCTAGTTTCCAACTAGACTGACATGCTCTCTATTCGGGCCTCCACTCATAATGCAGGTTTATGACTCTCGAGTCTACTCATAATTTCAAATTAAAATCAAAATAGTTTGTTTGTTTTTTTTGGGGGGGGGGGCACTTCTGCCATACTTCTGCAAAAACTAAATAATTCAATCGAAATTGCAACAGTGGATAGAGGGTTCTTTTAACTAGTCAGTTATAAATAACATCAAAATTTGAAAATTTATATTCAGAATGCAAAAGAAATTATGACTGTCCACCAACTTATATAGTCTACCAAATAGCTAATCTCCCTCAAAGCATAAAAATATATTTCAGATTCACAGCATGTTTTAAGATAAATTGTGATCTATGTTTTTTTAATTGATTAACTCCCAAAAAAAAACTACTTTTCTACCACACGCAATGCTTGGGAAAAGGAAGTAGGACAGACGCTGGAGTCAGGTAGTGTTTTTCTTCTTAGCTGGGGAGCTAACCGATGGAAAACTGCAAATTATGATAAGAAGATACCACTTGGTAGGAATGTTGTTTATGACTATAAAATGAAATTAAGACCCAGAGGCATTTTCAAAAACCGTTTAAATCCAAGATGGCGGCGTTTTTCAAAATGGCTACCCATATTAGAATTTTTTTAATGTATGTCGTACAAAAGAGGTTTTTGTATCGAATTATAGGTTTTTCAGGTCACAAATTTCATTTTTTATGTTGAAAATAAGCTAAATCTTCATTTTGTTTCTCTTTTTAAGTATAATTTTATTACTTACAAAAGAGATCACGTGCTTTTCAAAGTACCAATATAAAAATAGGAAAAATATTAAATGCAAATATGTACCAAAATATTAGTACTATGTCGTTAGTCAAACACTGCTTCATTCTTCGCATTAATTTTTGCATAGTAGTGTGCAGGACAGACCAGCACTTCTGCAGCTACACTTGTTTTTGCAGACTTTGCAGGTGCACTTAATGAACTCAGAGCACGAATCAGAAATTTCCAGTAACTCTGACCATTTCAGCTGCCATCCAACGCTATTCACTTGGAGGTGGTGCACGTATAATATGTTTGTGAGCTTGTCCCAAAGTGTGTTCAGCCTAGAAAGCACTACGCAACACTTTGTTGGTGGCAAACTTTCAAGTGGCCGATTTTTTGTCATATTCAACTCTTTCCTTGCTTCATTTACAATTACGCTATTACTAGTGGAGCAGTACAGTAGTACTACTACGTACCTTTCAGGTTGCGAAATAAATAAAAACGCCACAGTTACTTCTTTGAATATCATCTATGCCTTCCAAGTTGATTTTTTGAACTTCCCACTAAAGCTAGGAACGCTGTCACAAAACCTATGAAGGCATGAAATCCGGGTAAAGCTTTTCTTTTCCTTTTCTTTTCCAATAGCTTTATATATGGCATGAACTGTAATGCATTTGCTGTTGTTTCCTGTTACAAAAGCAATCCAATGTTTATCCAGACTTAATGTTGACAAGGAAAAAAAGTAAGATATTGCAAAAACTAACACATCTGCATCAACAATGCACACGACAAGATTCCTGAAACGGTTTTCTACCATGTCTTGAAGATGCACTATCAATTCTTAAGCTTGTTTCTTCTGGGCCAGGGCAAGTAACATCAATGGTGAAAGTTTTTGAAGTACTATTTACTTTAATGTCTACATCGAAAGTCGTTAGAACCTGTACATTTGTTATGATACTTACAGCTAACGTACCTAACAGCAGTGGTGACGGTTGAGGCTTATAAGTGGAGTAGGGCGGGGGGGGGGGGGGGGCAAAAAAAACACTAAAAGCCATGGGATTTTCAGCAGCAGCAAAAGATGAAAAAAAAAATGTAAAAATGTACATAAAAAGGAATTGACATCACTGTGCACAATAATCCTGCTATCGATTACGATAAGGTTCTGGTCATTTTCCAAAAATGGATTTCCAAGTTCTTTCAAAGTGTTATAAAGAGCTCGAACCTTAGTAAAATATTTAATTTGAAATGAGTGGTACTGCTCAAGATGGAGTCAACTATTTTCTTCATGTTTTAGCTTAATATCACACTTAAACTCTTCGATTATTAATCGGCTTATTTGTGGTCTAGGAACCATCCAACGCCTAAGTGCTGATGGATCCTGTGTCAATCCTATTACACCGCCATCTCCTTTTACTATTGCATTATTTTGTTGGTGTACATGGTCAATACTGATTGCTGAGAATAATCTATTAGATTTTCTTATGTTAAACTCCCGAAATAAATGATTGATGTAGCTCTGATGGTAGTTCAATCTCTGCATCATAAAGATCTTTTTAGATGGATTGAAAACGGAAATGCGTAATTTAAAGCCACAAACCTCTAAAACATTTGTTGATTACTATGAAAACATATTTAAACCTTTCGTTTGTAAAGATAGAGACTTTCCAATGCTAGAGAATTGATTTTATTTGGGGCATATATGTTACACCAACGATTAAAGGTCAAAATAGAGAGAAGTGGGGAACAGGAATAAGAAGACAAGTGCTTTCATACTTTACCTAAAAATTGGCCAGAATTTTTAAGAAATTCAAATAACAAAGAAGGGTTCTTTGCTCTGTTAGGTACGTTTAGCTGTAAGTACCATAAAAAAATGTGCAGGTTCTAACGACTATAGGTGACGACATTACAGGAAATAGTACTGCAAAAACTTCCCTCATTGATGTTACTTGTCCTGGCCCAGAGGAAACAGGCTCAAGAATGATACTGCATCTTCAAAACATGGTAGAAAACGGTTACAGGAAGGTTGTCATGAGCACTGTTGATACAGATGTCTTAGTCTTAGCAATATCTTAAATTTTTTCCTTGTCTACATTAAGTCTAGATAAACTTTGGATTGCTTTTGGAACAGGAATCAACAGCAAATCCATTACAGTAGTGCTTCCCATATTTGAAGCTATTGGAAAAGAAAAGTTTTACCAGGATTCCATGCTTTCATACGCTTTGTGATTGCATTCTTAGATTCACTGGGAAGTCCATAAAATCCACTTGGGAGGCAAGGGTGATATTTTAAGAAGAAACTGTGGCATTTTTTATTTATTTCACAACCTCAAAGTTCTATACCGCGCGAAATTTTTGACATTTTTGAAAGGTAAATTGTAGTACTACTGTACTTTTCCACTAGTAATAGCGGCACTGTAAATGATGCAAGGAAAAAAATGGTTTATGACAAAAAAAAAAAAAAAAAACAGGTCACTTGAAAGTTTGCCAGCAACAAGTATTGCGTAGCGCTTTCAAGGCTGGACATATTTGGGGACAAGCTCACAAACATATCATATGTGCACCATTTCCAAGTGAATAAGGTTGGATGTCAGCTGAAATAGTCTGAGTTACCGGATATTTCTGATTCATACACTGAGCTCAAAAAGTGCACCTGCAAAATCGGCAAGAACAAGTGTAGAAGTGTTGGCCTGTTCTGCACACTATTATGCAAAAATTAATGCGAAGAATGAAGCACTGTTTGACTGAAGACGTAGTACTAATACTTTTGTACATATTTGTATTTAATATTTTTCCTATTTTTATATTGGTGCTTTGAAAAGTATGTAATCTCTTTTGTAAGTAATAAAATTATATTTTAAAAAAAAGCACCAAAATGAACATTTAGCTTATTTTAAACATACAAAATGAAATCTGTGACATGAAAAAACTGTAATTCGATATAAAAACCTCTTTTGTACGACATACATTTAAAAAACTCTAATATGGGTAGCCATTTTGAAAAACGCCGCCATCTTGGTTTTAAACGGTTTTTGAAAGTGCCTCTGGGTCTTAATTTCATTTTATAGTCATAAACAACATTCCTACCTAGTGGCATCTTCTTATCATAATTTGCAGTTTTCCATTGATTTTTGTCGTTTAGCTCCCCGGCTATCTGTCTGGAGTACGAGACGGACAGGACTCATAAAATAATTCTGAGAAATTGAAAGAAAAAAAAAACAATAGCTCCTTGATGCGCCTGTAGCTCACAACAAACAGATGCTACTTTCGTTTCATTCTAAATTGATTTGTGGAGTCTATGATGAGTAATATGAGCAACTATCCAGTGGCGGCAATTCGGGGGCAAGGGGGAACCCCCTTTTTTATGGTTAATTTATTTATTTCATTTTCCAATATAGAAACAAAAACTTGAAATAATATTAAAAAAAAGCAAAAATGTCAAAATTTTCAGAACATAATTATTTGTTTTTATTTAGTACATTTGTTTACGAAGCATCACTTAGCACAGCGTTTCTTAATTTCTTTTATTAGTAAAACCCTTTTTAACACGCGTTTATTAGCTTCACTTGTATGTTTGTGAGTAACTCTCCTTTGGACTAAGAGCTAGTGGCTTATTACTGTTAGTACATTCCACCACTTTTTGAGCGTTCGTGGCCGAGCTGTAAGGCGCGGGTCTTCGCTGACGTCCACCTCCGGGAATCATTGGGAGTGCGTTCTAATCCCGTCTACACCGAAATTAAATTTATAATCTTGCAACTCAATTTTCGCCCACTTTTTGTGATCGGATTCTTTTAAAAATTTGGAATGCAACCTCAGACCCGATGACAATGCAATACTCTATAATCAAATTAATTTATTAACGATAAGTTATTAGTTTATTCTAATTAACACGCTTTTATTAGCTCAACTTGTATGTTTGTGGGTCCAACTTTCCTTTCGACAAATAGCCAGTGGCTTATTAGAATTACTTACAACGTACAAATCAGAGCTGAGGAGTGTAACAATGTTTGCACATGAATTTACCAGAAAGCATTCAAAATGTATGATGCAAATAATGCAATAGAATACTATGATACATTTCATTATAAAAATCGAACACACGCACAAAGATTTCATTTAAGAGTTACAAGTGTTAAAAATATTTAGTATCTAAATCTTATTTGGAAAAAAAAAACAGTAATGAGGACTTTATATTTTTCAGAAATAAAAAATACAAACAATTAATTTTTGATTATTTGAGTACAAAAACTAGAATTGCAAATCCACAATTTTGGAGGTGTCCATCCCTCTAAGAGTAGCCCCCCCCCCCCCAATTAGAATCATTCAAAAAATAATAGTTTAAAAAACTAAAAAAACACGCTTTAGTAGCAAAATGAAGAAAAAGGTTAAAAATAATCTTTGGATGACAAGTATATAAAGTAATTGACCAAACATTTAATTTTTATGTACTGTAATAAAAAAAAGCGTGGGGGGCTGACTAGTTACATTTTTGCATATGAATAACAAGTGGACTGTTAATACGTTGTTTAAGACAACTGATAAGAAGCTCCACACGTTTTTTTTTTTATTACAGTAAAATTAAGTTGTTTGGTCAACTACTTTATATACTCCTCATCCAAAGATTATTTTTAACTTTTTAGTTCATTTTGCTACTAAAGCGTGTTTTTTTAGTTTTTTAAACTATTATTTTTAATCCTCAATTTTTCGTGTAAGCCCTGGTTTTTCGTCACCAGTTTACAGTGGCGTAGCCAGGACTCTTTCTAGTCGGGGGGCTACGGGGGAAGAAACTGCAAATTGTGATAAAATTATGAAACTTGGCATGCTTGTAGAGATTGTATAAACAAAAATTTTAGGAAGGGGAGGCATTCCAAAATCCCCCCCCCCCCAAACCCACCTGGCGGCCATTTTTGGTCCAAAACCAAAAAAGGCGATTCTTTTTAAATTTTCGTTATTCTAATTTTTTAAATCATTGGTTGTATCATTCTATGGATGTTTTTTACATTTTTTACTATTTAAAACTCCAAAAAATGTCTTATTTCAGAAATAACTTCACAAAAAGTGGTTTTTTTTTTTAAATAGATATTTTTAAATTGTGAGTTCCCTGAAGTGATTTTTCCCCCATAACATAATTACAGGTTTCTGAATTTGAAGATACATTACATTAGTGTTATATCAAAGTAGGGTTCCAGTTATCCGAACTCTAATTTCCCGAACTGTCCAATTATCCGGTCATGATGCCCCTCGTTTTAAATGACTGAGCGCACATAATTGAAACTATTTGCGAAGGGTATAATAGAATAAGGACTTGAAGAAACAAGACAACATAATTCTAATAGAAAGAAATTTAAAGTTGAATTTTAAATTTCTGTTCATTATTATTATTACTATTGTTGCTGTTGTTAATTCTCCGTCATCCAATTGATCATCAGTAAGCTTTTTCTCATTTTATACATATATATAAAAAACATATATATAAACAAATTGAAGTTTTGGAGCACTGTATTAAAGTTGGTGCTTTTAAAATTAAAGTTTATTAGGTCATAGATATCAACCAACTTTAGTATCTTTACTAAAACTTTGAAGGAGTTGATTTTGTGTGAGCGTGTGTTTTTTTTTTTTCTTTTTTTTTTTTTTTTTTTTCATTTTATTGCTGTACGCTTTACATATACTTTGGCAACTCTGCTGGATGGTTACCAGTTTTTATTCAACATCTTTTTCTTTTACCCACAAACCTTCCAGACGTACACAAAGCCTTTGAAAAAGGAACGTTTATTGTAAAAAAGACAATGAACGTGTTTTCTGTAATTGGATCGGACCATACTTCGCAAAACAATGCGATAGTGAAAGTAGATGGTGGGGCTATTGGTCTTTCACAGATCCAACTGCGTTATGAAGATGGATGTTGGCTGGTCTTCAAATTATCGATTTAATTACACATTTTGAAAAAGTTACCTCTCCTGATTTAAAGAAACGCTGTATATGCGCAATGAAGAAATGTTAAGTTTCCAAAGCATGTTTTCAAGAAAGGTCTTGAAGAGAAATAGTTAAACATTAGATCCATTTTTAGAGTCATCGAAAGAATTGTTCTCATTAGAGACGAATGTAACAGTAGACGAAGAATATGTGGAGCAACTGATGAAGATTGGGCAAGTTGAGGAAAAAAACAGTGCAACAAATTTATAGAGAAAAGAGTTGTGACTCAAAAGTCACTTTATGTTTACAGGTAGAAAAACAATAACTTTTTAGCATTTCATTTTTCCAGAAAAATCAGTAATTCTGCTCTTTTACTGAAAAGATTAAAATCCGATACCGATTCGTTTCAAAGCTTTTCATTATTTGCAATACCGTAAATTTCAACCTAGTTGAATTTCTCCTCCATGAAAATCAACCTCACCCTTCATCGATTTCAATAAATGGAGCTCTTTGAACGGGAAATAAGTCTGGTCAATAACATTCCTGCTCAGTGAGTTAAATTTTAGTATTCCTACTGATGAAAACAACTCGAGAGAAGAAGAAAACGTGTAAAGATGGGATGATGAAAATGCAAATGATGAATGCTAATTTTAAAATAAGTGCAATGGAGATACATTGTGACGCCATTGTCTATGATGGTTCTTTCATCATTCACATAAAACGACTTAGGACAGAAAATTTTTCGGTGGAGTATCTGCATTCTTTTCAGGATACAACAAGTACGACTTATAAGAAGAATAAGAGAAAGATATCATTTTAGAGAAAATGGTTTGCTTTCTAAGAACTGGTTCAGTTTCTACTAAACGCAGATAAGAGAATTGTTTTCCATGATTGCACTAGCTATATTTATGTTTGCTCTTAATGATGTGACGGTGATTTTCATCGAATAAGACATCTCTAGTGCCATAAAATCACGAAGAAGCTAATTTCTGGATCTTCGTTCATGTTTTGCATGCTGCAATAAGAGGACGCATGAGCATACTTGTTGGAACTGTTGACAACGATGCTTCCATCAGCTGTACAAAAAGGGGATAAAGAAGATTTTGGAGCTGGAAAACACTTTCGACTTATATTAGTCCAAGACTTAGAGTACAATTTCGGTCAGCAAAAATCAGTTGTTCTAAGAGAATTCCACTCATTCTCAGCGGAACTCTCACGGTTACCTCTTTTCTTGCAGGTCGGAAAAAAGTGACGATGTGGAAATGATGAAAAGACTATCCTGATGTTATTGGTGTATTTTCATATATATATCCTAACCTAAAAAAAATGCACACCTAATTAAAAATTTCAAATATCTTAGAGATTCATTAATCTTTGCTACTACTCGTCTGCATGCAACTTGCCGTCCATAAATGAAACTGGAAACTGTTTTTCCACCAGCGGACAATGATCAATGAATAACTTACCACCCACAGCTGAAGCCCTAAGGCAAGTTATTTAGTGCTTATCAAAGTGGACATCAGTGAGGCAGTATGTCCAAAAATTTAGCCTTAACTTCAATTTATGATTGGGATTTTACAGTAATTGATGAAAAGCATGTTCTTATTTGTTTGAGTTTACCCGAACTTTCAAGTTCTTGCTGAAAGCGAATTTACGTTATGCAAGTGTAAAAAAACCTGCTGTCATTTTACTTGTGGGTGCTTCAAAAATGAACTTATCTAAACACCTTTGTGTAAATACTGCAATGGAAAATGTTATGTACTTGTGTAAATTACTTGTAAATTCAAACGTTTAAAATTGCCTTCTACATAGTTGTTGTATGCATCACTTAATCAGATTTGTATTGCAATTTAGTTGTAGTTTTTGTAGCAGTGAATTATTTTTCAATAAATAACAGTTTTATTAATAGTAAAAATATTGCTAGCTTTATTAACATATCACTAAACTTCTTATTGTAGCAATTAAATATTTCTTCCTCTTACGTGGTTTAAAACATAGAACAAACGCCTCAAATCGTCGAATGAGAAAAAAACTTGAAACTTGTTTTGAAGCGTTTAATAATATTGAAGATTGGAGTTCTGCAAAAATAACGTCCGTTCCTCCTCCCCCTTATTTCAAGTGCACATATGACTGATAAAACTGCAGAATGTGAGTGAAACTTCCAAAAAATTGCGTACTTCATTTCCAAGTGTTTGAAGGTTTTTTTTTTTTTTTTTCAACGATGATGAAAATTGATTTCGTTTTAACTAATCAAAGTGCTGCATTTATTTTTAAACAACAATTCAAATGTTTGCTTAAAGTTTTGAAAAATTACTAGCTTTGTTTATGGTTTATAATTTCTAGTTTTATTCTTAGTTTCGTAATCAATTTTTAATCGTAAACTCTAAAACATAGGTTCGAATTTTCTGATGTTTCGGATTTCTGGGGTTCGGATTATTGGATTTTACTGTAAATGAATTGATTTTCCTTAACACAGTGCTTTAAAATGAAGAAAAAAAACATTTCTAAAACGACCCTTCAAGAAATGTTAAAGACTTTGATTACTTAAAGTTTTGTTTCAAAAATCAAGTTTTTAAAATTAATTTTAAAATTAGGAGGTTTAGAGATATTTTTATGACCTTTTACGCTTTAGTGAGCATAATAGAACTCTCAAAAGAAGATACAGTGGGTATTTTTCAAAAAATAAAAAAGAGAAGTATTTTTGACCAAAAATGGCTGCCAGGGGGGGGGGTTTGGGGGGGGGGATTTTGAATTGCCTTCCCTTTCAAAAATGTTTGTTAGTACATTATCTACATGCATGCCAAGTTTCATGATTTTATCGCAAAATGCAGTTTCCGGCTATATTTTCTACCATAGCCCCTCTACTATTCGGAGGAGGACCAGGTTCAAACCTCAAACAAACTATCATATTAACTATATGTCATCAAATAGCTAATTAAATAGATTTCATCAATGATCGTGCTAATTATTGATAACTGCTAGTTATTATTTGTTATTGTAAAAAGACAATACACTCCTATTTGTAATTTTTAAAAGGGACACATAACCTCAGAAATTATAACTGAGTTATATGATTAAAACAGTGTTTAATTAAGAAAAGAAATACTAAAATGTGTTTTACCTGCAAGCAATAGTATTAATTTTTCACTTAAATTTACACAAAAAAGTTTTTAAACCTTAAAAACAAAAATGTCTTCAATTTTTCAACAAATTTTTAGTTATTTATAAATTATGGACATAGATGTAACAATGCGTTATCGTCGAACAGAGTTAGAACATTTAGACGGCCCTGACCAGTACTGCTCCTTAAAGTGGTCTTAACTTGTTAAATGCTGAAATTGTCCTTTCAAATGCTGTCAGGGCGAGTGGCTGATATCAAGAGCAGAATATATGCCACTGCCGACAAAAAAAGTAATTTTTAGTGTGCACTTTCGAATTTTTTTTCAATATTGAAATCACTTTCAAAATATCTTTGGTGATATTAGGGGATCCTAAGCTTCTTCCGGAAATGTTTCGAAATGGAAGTTTTTAAAACGTAGTTTTAGGTTATCTTTGGAGACATTAGGTGTGAAGGAGGTGTTTTGGTATTGATATTGGAAAAATTGTGAAGTTGAAATCTTGAAGGCACAATTTCAGGCTATTTTTGATAGCTTATTTTAGGCGAGGCCGGATAGACTTAACGGGGCCCTAAGCTGTTTCAGGTATGGAGCCACCTTATGTTGTTTGAATTTTTCTCTTGGTGGTGTAAGACGCATTTTTTTATTTTTTCTCCTTGACTATATCTTTTTCCTCTGATACCCCATACAGCAATTCTTTCACTTTTTTTTATCTTTTTTTTTCCCCTGATCTCCTTTTTGGGTTGGCTTTAAGAAGGGGAATGGTATCAAGAGAGTGATGACCCAGGACTACCTTTTAAATGTAGTATAAAATTGTAGCGGGTCCAGAGGTTTCTCTCATGGAGGAAAGTTTGAAAAATAGATATAAAATTCTGCATTTTTAAGTCTTATAAGATGTAGTTGGAACTACAAAAATATCAAGACAGAAATAGGCAAAAAAAACTTTTAAAATTTTTATATTCTTTAACAAATTAAGATAATGCACAGTAAAAATTGTTTCTGATTTGACAAATCATTGACCGCAGTCCACTGAGTGAAAGAGCGTGGGAAGAAAAAGACATTACTTGCTCACAATTGCTTTCGGTAGAAAGTTTTTTAACCACCCCTCCATCCCACCAACAAGTACAACAAAGAATTAAATATAAAATAATTAATTGTAAAAATTGCTTTAAAAGAAATGGTGTACAAATTTAGAAAAATAGGTAACAAGAGAGTAATATTTTGCCTATTTGAACAATTCACAATTTATACACTTGATAAGAAATAAAATTGGTGCCCCACTTTGCTTCGGATTTTCAAAGACTTATCTAATCATTTTCAAAGACTCCAGAACAATTAAAATTATTTGACTTACTGCATTTGTAATTTCTATTCTCTGATATTTTAGTACTTGATAGTAAATTTTTCCACTCCTGTTCTAACTTTGTAAGAAACAGCTATTTTAGATTTAAAAGAGAGGAAAAATAAACTCATGATTTCTCATTACAACAACTTCTCTTCAGCACCAAAATAATTTCTAAAATACTGCATTCAAAATTATAGAAATAGCAAGATATGAAACATTTTGAGTCACAAAAATTTGTATTATGTTTCAGAAACGTAAGAACCATGGTTTTTATTTTTGATTTTTTTAGTAGAGCTGAATTTGACATACAATGGCATTCCTTCTCCCTACTTTCTCCCATTTGTGGTTTGTAGCCACTTTTCAAGATTCTCAAGCATTGGAAAATGAAATCTATTTTTTCAAGTACTTTTCTTTATTTATTTATTTTTGGAACGAATCATACTAAATTTTGGGAGTAGGGGGGTCCCTAGCAAAACGGGGGCCCTAAGCTGTAGCTTGCTTAACTTGTACGTAAATCCAGGCCTGAATTTTAGGTAACAAATAAATTTATTCCTATAGTGACTAACCCTGATGGATAATAACGATCAGGTTAGTATGCGAAAGTAAAAGTAAATTTATCTTTAATTTTAAAAAAGCGTTAGTTTTATTAATTTTTTAAAGGACAAATTTGAAAGGTGTGAAAAGAAAACATGTCTCATGGAACCCCTGTGAGAGCTCCGTGGAAACCTAGGGTTCCGCCGAACACAATTTAAGAAATGCTGACTTAGAACAAGCAGTTACTTTAAGTTTATCTATTCATTGTTTAGATATAAGTAAATCAGTTGTTTTAGTTAAACAAGCCATACTTGCTTAATGAAATTATTACTAAGTGTTTGTGACATCTCAAAATACTTAGGGGTAAATAATGTAAGTCTAATTCATGTCAAAGTGTTTCTTCGGGGAAAGTTATTATGTACATAATTCATCGAAATCTTAAGAAAAACATGAGGTAAGAGAATGAGTTAAGTCAAAAATAGCCGAGCAAATTTTTGTCTTTTTTTTTTTTTTTTTTGCTGCCACTAAAAGTCCTATGGCTTTAAGTTGTCGTTCGCTCTCTCC
Organism: Uloborus diversus; assembly: GCF_026930045.1. Classification (NCBI taxonomy): domain Eukaryota; kingdom Metazoa; phylum Arthropoda; class Arachnida; order Araneae; family Uloboridae; genus Uloborus; species Uloborus diversus. The sequence goes on from NW_026558806.1 coordinate 54,118, forward strand.
CCCCCCTCCCTTTTCAGTCGCCGCGTCTGGCAACTATTAACCCGCCATATGCTTTTATTATGCGTCCCAGGAAGAAATTATTTTTGCAAGACTTCTTTAAAACGTTCATAAAAGTTTGTCTGCTGTCGATTTTGAACTTACGTTTCATATTATTATAGTACAGTAGGCATTCGTTTTACGCGGGGGCCAAGGCATATGCAAAATTTTAAGGGGGGGGGGGGCTCACATATTTTTCCCATAGTTTAGCAGGATATTTTCCTCATAGAAACCGATTTCAGTACAGATTAGAGTTATTAAAATTTGACATTTTTAATAACTTATTCATTAATTGCTGGAGAAGAAATGTTTTTACATTTTTGCACAGAAAAAAGCACTAAAAGCAAGGAAGTTCTAATTTCAAAGGGGGGCTGAGCCCTCCCCCCCCCCATATGGGTGCCTTTGGCGGGGCTACGTTCCATGGAAATGCCGCATAAATCAAACTGCGTAAATTAAGACTTAATAATAACGTGAAAAAGGAGTTATGTTCCTTAGATAAAAAAAAATACTTCATTCTATATATATATATATATATATATATATATATATATATATATATATATATATATATATATATATATATATATATCTGTGTGTGTGTGTGTGTGTGTGTGTGTGTGTGCATAATTAGTTTAATGAGAACTTATTTCAATACATATGCACAATGTGCATAAAGGAAACATGAAATAACTTAGTGTTTATAGAAAAAAAAGAGCTGCTTAAATTATTCTTTTCAAAATTTTTTTTTTTTCCTCTGTAGTTCTTTGTGGGGCATTAACGCTTCCATGATCACTTACTTAATTTCCATGGCAGGATCTTTTTTCACTAATAAACCAGATAGATCATTTGCCGTTATCAAGGAAAGGCTCAAAATTTTCTGTGTGAAAGCATTTGGTTATGTGTCGTCAATATCGATATCTTCGTCGGTTTCGTTCTCCTTTATAACTTCTGAAAGCCCTTTTTGCAGTAAGCTCTGAATCGGGTAAGTTGAATAACTTTACTTCTGGAAAGAGCTCTGGAACCACAAAAATGTGTCCAGTGGTCCAAGCTCGCTTATTAGTAACACTCTAAAATGCAGTTTACTGCATGTTATCTGCAATCTCAGGAGTTTGAATTTCGAAAGGGGAAAATTTTTATCTGTTTGCTATGCCGCATCCGCGTAAAATAAAAGTATCACATCTTAAATCACGTATAATCGAATCTGCGTAAAATAAACCCACGTAAAACGAGGGTCTACTACATTTTTACTGATTAAGAATTTGGCACATCAGGCTGTTCGTAAAACAACGTCTTATTTTTAAATGCAATAAAATCCATTCATAATATTTTTGATATTGCATCAGAACTACTTTACTGAGTCATTTGTATCACTTTCAGTTTTTTTATGAATAAAACCATTAAATTACAGACGTTTATAAATTGTATAAAATTTGAGAATTTACTCACTATTTTTGTTTAAGAAATTACAGATTTAAGAAACCGTCTAAAACGCATTCTATTTCTTCTACGTTCGTAATTGCTACTACTTTTGATAAAAATCTTAGCAGTTTTAATCCAAAGCAGTGAAAATACCACTCATTGACATTTTTCCGAGGTGTAACATTTATTTTGGAGGAGTGAAATAGACGGAAACTGAGGGAACCAATCCTGATAGTTATCATTCACATGCTAAAGATGAAATGGATGATGACTTGACAGGGAATGTAAACATTCTTACAAACTATTCTTATTTTTGACATTTAGAATGTTATGACACTTTGCATTTAGAAAATAATTAAAACATTCAAATGCAATATTTAAAAAAAATATTTTGTTACTATTTTAGTACATGTCATGAATGCTGGCACGCGAGCAGGAAAAATGCGAGACTTTTGTAAAAACTAAATAAGTTTCTCAAATTTTAACTAAAATTAGGAACACATTACTTAATTCTGATGAAAAATGGAGAAAAAGTTCATTTGAATTCACAACTTAGGCGCCGTAACCAGCAAATATGCCTATTTGAACCCCCCCCCCCCCCCTCCGCCTTTTCCCCCTCCAGCAAAACGTACTGTAATAATGTCCTTTGTCTTGGATTCTCCGTCCGAAAATGAAAATGTTGGTAGTGATCGAATAAAGAGAGGAACATGATTGGTAAGAATCAAAGATTATGAAACGCATTTTAACTATTCATTAGAATAGAATTACAAAATCCTCCTTCTACAGCACGAAACTTCAGAACAGATACATTACGGCAGAAGCCCATTCATTAATAATTCTCAAACCTGCCATTCAGGTCCTCAGCTAACGCCCCCAGGCGAGAAACAGATGAACGACCGTGATCATTCATCATCTTTACTATTCGGGGTCAATGGGGAAAGAATGGAAAAATAGCACACAGAAAACAGACACCAGCAAAGATTTCTAATTTAACAATAATTTAGGCATATGTAACATGATTCAACAGAGACACTGGAGTGGAAATTCCCAAACGATTCCTGTTTTGATGGAATTATGCAAAGTGCAAAACATGTTCAGCATGAGAAAGAAATTGGTGTGATCTTTGTCACAGGTCATAATTAATTGATAATTCAAAACAAGCTTCGCTTCGTTTCTTTTTTTTTCTTTTTTTTTTAAAACCAAGTAAGAAATTTAATCAAAAAAAAAAAAACATAACTGTAACGAAGTGAAATTTTTCTTTTTTTACAACGTCTAGAATTTACCTTCGACAAAATAATATGAACACTTAACAAAATATAAAAATAGAGAACACAGCTTTAAAACTATTCAGTGATGTTTTTTTTTCCTTTTCTTTTTTTTTTTTAATTTTGACCACATAAAACACATGCAAAATCGCGCTTCTAAAAACTAAAAAAAAAATAATACGCGCGTAGTTAGGAGTGCAGTGAGGGAGGGGGGGGGCTGTGGTCTTTATTCTAGGGTAACTCTGTATTTAAGAGATACAAAAACTAGCTAAAGTGCTGATTTTTTTTCGACGAAATAAAATACATTTAGACTGAGGAAAGTACCAAAATCGTCGCAAATCATGATATTCAGAGACGATCGGAAAAATTCAGAAATCGCGCGACCCTTCAAACAAAATATTTTTGGTAGCGATTTCTTAACAAATTCAAAAACAAAGACCTATTTTTCGAAAAAAACGTGAAAAACTTTCAAGCAAGAAATGTACACGTATAAATTACGTAGAATAAAATCAATTTCGGTTTAACATTTTCGACGAGAAATATTTTCAGCTATAATTTTCGTTCACAAAAAAACTATTTTTACTATGAATCACTCAGAACGATTGCAGACAAGAACTGAGAAGAAATATCGGAGAATAAATATGAATTTAATAATACATGGGTTAGTGTGAGGGCGACCTGCGACCTTACACCTTAGTGAGTATTTTGAACAGCCTTCATTACCAATAATTAAGAATTTGCATTATTGCTGTCTAGTAGGTTGTTGGCTAGCACCCCCAAGGAACCTACATACACAACCTGACAAGGGCGGATCCAGAAATTATTCGAGGAGGCGGGAGTTGAATTTTTAACTAACTTTTTACTACGTATCTGATTTACACATGCTTAAGGGGAGGTAGGCTGCCACATCATTTTTATCTAACACAACTAAAATTTAAAGATTTCTCTAAGAAGGTCCCCGAGCTTTTTTCTTTCCTTTTCCGTTGGTAGAGGTGTTCTAAAATTGCGTTTCAGAACTTCAATTTTGTAGTATTGTAGTTGGGAAATATTTCGAAACCCCCCTCCAGATATCATGTGTCGTCTAAAATAAATAACATAGGTCGTCTAAAATTGCGCTTTTCTGGAACTTCAGTTTCGAAAATTTACCGGAGGAAAGTCACTGTGAACCTATTAATTTCCCTACTAAAGAGACCTGAGATGTCTACAATTGGATCTTTAAGACTTAAATTTTGAAAAATGGCAGGGGCGGGCCTCTAAACTCCTTCTCCTAACATCCTCAAAGGTCATCTGAAATTGCATTTTTGAAACTTCAACCTTTGAACCTCATTTCTTTCCTAAAGCGTCGTCAAAGATGCTTACACTTATGTTTAAGAACGTTAATTTGGGAAAATGGCTGGTGCAGGGTTCGTTCCCTAGACTGCGGGGCACATTGGACTGGTCTCAATTATTTTAATCGTTTGTCATATTATTAAAACGTTAGTCATAAATTAAAATAAAAAAATTAATATTTTTTATTTTAATTTATGACTAACAAATAGCACCTATGGTCTTACAAATCCTATAATGAAATCACAAGGTACAGTTAAAATGAACAAAGTGTCATTTCAGTATTTTTTTCATTTCAGTAGTAGCTTTTTTGGGGGGGGGAGGTCATCAAGATTGCAGAAAAAGAACTGAACTCCTTTATTAAAGTAAGTTTGTAAGTCTACAATTATTCGCAATTATTTAATATTTTGTCACAAAGAAAAAATTATGACATTTTTTCAGACCAAGAACATGGGGTACGTTTGTCCACCTCTAAGCAAGGCACGTTGGATCAGACCAACCTACCACGAGTAATTTTTTAAAGCTTCCGTCCCCCCCCCCTTTCTCAAATCTCAATAATTATAACAATATTCTTCATGCGTGTTAAATATACTCATTTCATTTAATGCTTGGAAATAATAATAACAAAGCATTAGGGTTAAAAAAAGCAAAGGTATTATATAATTATTTAATAAAAATTACACTAAATTAATTTTAGCAAAAGATTTATTTCATATCTGTACTTTTCAACTACTTATATTTTCAAATATTCATCTAAATTTTTGCAGGCAATTGTTTTCAAAAGTAAAATATGTAATACATGCTATGATGAAATTCCTGTATCCAACTTAATTTTTTTGCCTAATAAGCATTCTACATTGAAACAAATAATTGATTGAAAGAAAAGAGTATACTTTTTCTTAAGATTATCTAATTTCATTTTCTTTCTTTATTTAATTTTAGAACACAAAGATATCAATTTTATTGTACTTGTTCTTTGTGAGTATGGTATTAGTATAGCTAGGTCCTTTTCTTTTTGGAATTGTTTCATGCGATGCAATGAAGAAAAAAGCTTTTCCCCCAAGCAAATATTGATGTAACTGTGCATAAAAGTAATGCACTACTTATCTTTCCAGAGCTCAGTGTCTGCTCAGGAAGTAACATTTTTATAATACCAGATATAATTTAACACATCTTTTAACTTTAATCTGCGCTACTTTTTCATGCATATTCAATAATTGTTTTTTCTTTTGATTAAAAAAAAAATAGTGTACTAATGGTGAATGCTTACTGCTGCTTTTAATCAAAGATGATTTGTCAATTAAAGTCAATTCAATGTGTATATTGATTTATAAACTTTGTTTTTCATTCTACACAAAAAAGGAAAATAAGTTAATTACAGCAGTGGCGTCGTTACGTGGAGGCGGTAGACCCCTAGTATCACCCGTCTGGGGGGTGACACCCAAAGTGGTATTCCAAGTTTTTGAAAATTTTAAAGCAAAAATGCATATTTCTTGGGAGGAACCCCTGGACCCCTCTCCACACTCCACATCATGAAGTGAATATAATTCTTAGGAGTAGGTTCATATTGTCAATATTTAGACCTATAGTGACGTCCTCTTAAACCAAAAAAAAAAAACTCATAATCTTTCCCTGTGTTTGGGAAACGTTTGAAACAATATTCAATGATTTAAAACACCCCCTTACTTTTAAGCCCTAACTACAACTATGCACATATGAGTCTAGGACAAATTACATAAAAAGCATTCAGTTTTTATTTGTCTTTTTCGCACTAATCCGCCGAAATTTAGTAACATAAATGCAATCGTTCCAGAAAATTTTACGAATTTCATGTTTACATAAAATATTAAAACTTTCTTTATTTATTTTTTTGCTCTTGTAGGAGGGGGGATGGTGTTGACACCACAAACTAATGCCTCGGGTGTCACCCATGCTAGGTAATGCCACTGGGTACCTACAGTATTAGACAATATTTATTACTAAAATTATAACAGAAGTCGTTTGTGTAATGCGGTCCAATGAGCCCTGCAAGGCAAACCAACACACTACATGCACGGGGCACCTTGGTCCACTTCACAAGGTTCCATTAAAAAAATAAAAATAATATAAAAAAATAAAATCAATTCAACATTTTCAAAAAAAATCAGAGATGAGAAAGGTTTGATGAAAATTACTGTAGAAAATTGTACAGCTCATTAGTTTTTGATGAGATAAAAATAAAAAGTAAGAAAGCAGACTAACGTGTCCCTCCTCAAAAAAATATACTTTTCATTACTTACCTGTATTCCTTGGCATGCATTATTATAATATGGAAGTGAAAATTTCTATTACGTGTTTTGTATATTTTGTTTGTATCACTAATCGACTTGAATTAGTAAAAAATAATTAATGTCATCTTATGGCCCTGAAATCCACCAAACTGTAAAAACCAGACAACTTTGCTCAAGCTGTGCAGATTTTTGACTCTCTGTTGTTTTTCTTACTATGGCCTCAGTTGATAACCCTATGGAAAGATTAGTGTCATTACCTTAAGAGGTTGGAGTCATTCATTTTCAGATAAGACAACACAAAAAAAATTTACAACAAATAAGCCACGTTTACATGGACCCTTTCGACTCTGGAAATAACATGCTTTCAACCACATTCCGGTTATTTCCCGGGTAAATGCAGATTTTTCTTCTTTCTGCTTCCTTTTGGAGTAAATGCAGAGTTTTTACCCAGAATGCATTACGCGAAACGAGTTTGTCTACTTGATGGGTATAACCACTAAGGGGTCATTCATTAATTACGTAAGGATGATTTTGGCAATTTTTGATCCCCCCTCTCCCATGTAAGAGGGTGTGGAAGATTTTTCAAACCCCTCCTCCCTATCCTTACGTCAGATTCTATTTCGTTTTTCAAATTAATGAAATAGCGAATATTGCATCACTGGAATCATTATTAAATTCACTTAAATTATTAAATTAAACCTTATTGTATAAAGAAATATTTACTGAAAAGTTAGTATAAGACTGAATGTTTTTTTCGACATTTTTTTGTGTGGGATGCAATACATGAAACATGCCATACATAGTGCAATTCTCATATTATATTTTACACTATTCATTCTTTGTAAAACAAATAAATAACAGCTCATCGCAATTCATTTTTTTCCAGACGCAAAGGAAATATGATCCCTGCCAAACTACTTGACCGAGCGATTTCTAATGTAAATTATCAACTTGGAATATGTTACGTAAAAATAGATTTAACCACCCTCCCCCTCAAAGTAATGACACGTAGAGATTTTTCCAACCCCCTCCCCCTCGGGTCCCTTACGTAATTAATGAATGACCCTGAAGGATGCTGGGTAAAAACAGTTTTCTCGGGTACAACATGCAAACTCTTTTTACTTGTAAACTGTAAATTTTCAAACCATTTTTTCCCCCACAGCTGGAGCAGGCATTTGCCAATCACAAAAGTCTCTTGTGAATGCGGCTATAGAGAAAAATTAACACCCAGGGTCAAACCCACAACCTCCAGCATATGAAGCAAAGCATCCTACCGCATAGTCTTGGAGGTCTCAATTTTGGCCTCTCTACTGCATATTCATTAGTACAAGCTTTTATGGTGTTATAATTAGATCTATGATTTTTAAGAAACACTCACAGTAATTTTTTGGCTGTCTATTTAAAAATAGAACAGTATATGAAGAATAGTACACCCTTAAATCTCTGTGCAGTCAGTTTTCCAACTTCTAAAGACAATGTCGCCAGGGGCATGTGCAGAGCTTCAGCAATGGGGGGTACCACTATACAAGGGAGCCTGCCAGCCTGGGGATTTAGATAATTGGAAAAGGGGGTGCAACAAGGTGGCGAGCAAACAAAATTAGGCGAGTTTAGGAAATTGGTGGCACCTGAGATTTTTTTCAAAACAACTTAAATATAAGGAGGGGATTTGTGAAATGGAGTCAGTGAGTCAAAACTAAAACTGAGAATTAGAAATATGAACCTGATCGTAAGCATAGTATTCATTCAGAAATGGGGGAGGAGGGGGGTTCCTCCCCGAGAATTTTTTGAAATTCTAATCTCTGAAAATGCATTTTAGGGGAAAAGGTTCAGAGACGTTTCCTCCGTCCATTTTTGGAAACTGAAACTTTTAAAAACGCAGTTGCTATCTCCGATTATGTTGAGAAGTGGGGGGTTAAGGCAAAGACACCCCAGAAATTGCTTGAAATTGTTGCTCAGACACTGCAATTAAAGACGACCTTTGATGTGGGAAGGACAAATTCAAGAACTCTCCCTCAGAATGTTTTCGAAATTGATCAAAGAACTTAAAGTTTAAGACGATTTTCAACGATGTTGGTGAGACGCTCTACCGGAAATTTCCAAAGTAAGCTTATATGCAGTTTTTAGAGAATCTTTGGTAATGTAAGTGGACGGAAAAGCTCATGGACCACCTCGGTATTTTCGGAAATTGAAATTCCAGAAATGCCATTGTAGATGATCTTCAATGGTATTGTCTGGGAGTTCGGTGCACTCCCAGAATTTTTTTTAAAAATTGAAGCTCTAAAACAGAAATTTTAGATGCTCTTTGATGATATAAATTTGTTGGGTGTTTTGGGGATTCCTGGAAATTTTCACAAATCGAGTTCCTAAAAACGAAATTTCAGACAATCATTAATGATGAATAGTGTGTGTTTCTCAAGGATTTAGGTTGGATATTTCTCTGGAATTTGAGAGGGAACGCTATCCTTGAAGCTTTTTGTAATTGATGTTTTAAATATGTAAAACTCATTTCTGACGCTGATAGAGGAAAGAATGGGGCTTCGGAATTCTCACCTGGAATTCTTTCAAAAGAAATATTTCAAAAACGCTCTTCTAGTCTACCTTTGGTAACGTAAAGTGAAGGGATGAGTTTCGGGGACTACCCTTCCTTCCCTTTCTTTGCTATGTCCCTATCTTCTTTTTCGTTTTAAATTACTGATAAAAATATTGTGGAAACCCCTTTCCAAGTTTTTTACTTTTTCAAAACTATTTGAGTGCATTTTGGTTACAAATAATTAATTTTCAATTTCAAGTATGATATTTTAATTTTTTTGAAATACGAGCGTTTGCAGTGGCAGTAAAAATATTTTTAACATTTTAGATAGTCGTGATACCTTTCAGTGATACAGGAGTGGCTCTCACCAAGAGTGCAACAGGAAGTGGGGCCGTAATTTGTCAAGAATATTTTGAACAAATATTATAAGTTTAAAGTTGATTACTAAAATGATTTTTTCGAAGAACATTGGTTACATAGAGCTAGAAAAAAAAATAGACCACTCCCTAATGCCCCCCCCCCCCCCGAAGAAGAATTTAGCATGCATGGTATATTTCTTGGGTCTGCTTAATACTTCTACACTGTAGTGATGTAATTGGGAATGGTGAGGGACGACTTTCCGCCCCCGATAATTGCTTTTTTTTTTTAAAAGGGTGCGGTAACTCTGCGGGGTTTTAACTCTAAATGTGAAAAGAAATATTTTGGGACATTATTCAAATATGATACAAAATTGAAAGGCGCGCAAAGTTCTCCCAGAAATATTACAAAAGATACAGTTGAACTCTAAAAACGCACTGTCAAAAATCTGCAAATTTTTTTCTTTCACTTGTTATTCCTAACAACCTCGAATGAATGATATTGTGAAAAAAATAAGAAATGCTGACCTGTACTTAAAAAAAAATCATTACACACATAGTAATTTATTAATACATTCAGAAGAAAAAAAATCACTTTTCTTATAAATGAGTGTTTTTGGAAAATACTGAAAAAGGAAGAAGACAATTGCATTGTAATCCACAATGGAAGATGAACAATTTTATCACCAAGTAAATGAAAAGGTTCACAGGTAAATAAATGTACGGGCTTAATTTTCTATGCAAAATATTTAATATTTTCATCTCGATACACAATAGGACTTCTACTACCTAAAAAATGATGAATAATTGCTAAAAAAGAAAATTACAGTATTCAACCACGAACAGTTTGAGTAGAGGTCAGAAATTTTTATTCGTCTTAGCCGAGACTTTCAATTTAATGTACATATTATATGAAATTCTTAATGTAATTAGACAGCAAACCAAATTTAAAGAAACAAAATGTTTGTTTTAGCCCTGATTTCATATTAAACGTGATTGTATTAAGAGAGTTCAACTGTATTCATTTTGATGATTTCCGAGGTAATTATAAACAGTTTTCTCATGACGTCTGTATATAATGTGACCAGTTTTTTCAAGCTAAAAATCAGGACACATGAGGGGGGGGGTAGAGTAGTTTTTTTCTACAGGCTTAATTTTGATTCCGAGTCACAACTGACTACAACTGTATTTATGTCGAGGACTGCATACTAAGTGCATTGCCTCCATTATTTTTTTATACAGATAGATGGCAGCACCATCACCGGATCGAACAGTTAATGAGAATTTAGAACTAGACTAGGAGCTAATAGCTACCTGGTGCTAGCACCCCCAGAAATATCGTTTCACTTGGAGGACATTGAGACCACGAGCATATTTAACGTCGCCCAGTCTTCTTTAATGACGACGGTGGATCTTCGACCATCGAGGTTTGAACTCGGGGACCCTCCGGCCTCGAATCCGACACTCTACCGATCGGGCTACCACGGCCCTACAGGCTTAATATTTTACGTAACAGAAAAATGCCAAGAAATAACTCAAATGTACCAATAAGGAACGGCTCCTTCTCTTCAATCCAAATCATGGTGGAGGTAGTTCAGCTTATTAAACATTAAAGAATAACATTTTACATGACGTTCCTACGTTTTACTGACAGTAAAAAATCGAAAAAGCGTTTAAAAAATCTAGATTGTATGTTATATTTCTTGTGTGACAGAATTTAAACAAAAAAAGCGGGACTTTTTCGACAAAGTGGGACATTTTGGCGGGACATTCCCGCAGCGGGACAATAAAACAAAAAGCAGGACTGTCCCGCCAAAAGCGTGACGTCTGGTCACATTATCTGTATATGTACATGTATCATGCCTGTGTCCAGATTTTCATAAAGGGAGGGGTTTTAATGCTTCTACAGCCTTATTAGAGTGTGCGTGTGGTGGGGGCAGGGGGGCAACCTGTTACAATCTTTAGTTTTACTTCAAATTGTTGATCCCAGTATGGTATCCATACACCTAAGATGATGACTGCTATATTACCTTGCCCACCCAAAAGGGTAAATCTGGCTGTGCAAGTGACTGATAAAAACTATTCCAAAGTTCCTTAATAATGCAGCATTTATATCAGATTTTATTTCTGAAGTAAGTCTTTATTAACTAAACAAAAAATGGTCTATTGCAGATTCAAATTACATTACCAAGCACAATCATTAATGCATCTCGTAGCTGCCACATATTGTCACCTCAGAGCAACAGTAAGATATCTAGTCTCAGAAATAACACTAAGATATCTCACTGAACAGTAAACATTGCTCTGAGGCAATGATATGCCAAATACATCATACCTCCTTAAAATAAACAATTTTAATGCAGGTTCTGCTTTGTAGACCGATCATACAGTGGTTGCTCCGTCATAGTTTTTCAAAATATTATATATTCCAGTTGGTAAAAGCTCTAATGCCTTAAATTTCAGAAAGACAGAGAGAAAGTTTTATTTCAATTTTTTATTATTATTATCATTTTTAAGCACAGCACACAAACTTTCATATTAAAGATAACATAAAACAAATATAAAATTTCTTCATTTGACTTATTTTTCCCCCAATGGGGCATGTTAATCCCTAAAACCCTCCCTTTGGATAGGGCCCTAGATGTATGTATGCACATGTTTGTATATATCTCGCATGACTCAAAAACAGTACATGACATAGAAGGTTAAAGTTCTGTATACAGATTCTGAGTGGGGAGTCATGTTGTGTACCTTCTTTTTAGATTGCATTCAGATGTTCCAAAAGAGGTATTTTGCACCTTTTTGAAGCAAAGTGGTGTTAATTTCAATGCAAACCAAGAGTGATACATTGGCAAGCTGTTGTCCCCAAGTTGATGATGTATTTGCCGAGATAAAGACTTTCTGAATATGGTTTCAATTTGGTGCTATTTAGTTAGACATTAATTTAATCATTTTAAAATTGCCAATATTTGAAAAACAAATATTGATGAAACACTTTTTTGCTTCTGTTCGCCATAAATTAGAGTATTTAAAATCTTTTCTTGTTCACTCTAAGGCACAATTATACTGTATTTTTGTTCCTATTACATGGTCTTAATTTTTTTTGCAATTTTTTTAGACCCCAGACACTGATTTTTTTTTTTTTTTTTTCATTTTAAAGAACAATTATTTTTGTTTACCACACTCTATAAATGAGGCATTTCACAGTATTTGTGACATAGGGATGTTCGTAACATAACTTGTTAAAAGGTTAAAATTTTTGTATACATTGAAAAGCAGATTCCAAAGTACATGATTGTCATATTTTTTTCTTCATTTACTTCATATTTTCCATGTAATCGCAATCAAAACATCAAAAATAAAACTTTTATCGTTATGGACTCTGCATTGAATATTTCTTCAATAGTGACTTGAACTAAATTCCAAGCCAAAACTGGTGCTTGGGACAAATAAAGTAAAGGATTATCTCTAAATACATATAATAATATTGATCAAAAAGTGCATTTGTTAAAAAATTACATGTTGTGAAAATGGTGATTGTAGAATCCGTAATCAAAATTATAAGAAAAGTTTTGGTAAAATTTTTATTTATGCATTTTATATCACTAAATTGAATGTTTTCTAATTTCACCTATGGTGTTACGATATTCTAAAACAAGTTTTGTGATTATTTAAATTTGGTATTTTTTATTAATTTTCTAAATTTGTTTACGGAGTCTACATTCGGCAACTGTTTTAACATAACTCTTTCTTTATCAAAATGCTTGAACAGCCTGCACAGAAAAAAAAAGAATAAAAGTAGCCCTTTAAAGAGAATTACAACTTATACTTCAAAAAAAACTTCGACTTTAAGAAGAATTTTGACTGCACAAGTGTATAAGGGGAGTCAGGGCACATTGGTCTAGCTCTCTACTTTTTTTCTTTCTTTTTTTTTATCTCATCATAAAATTCAATAGGGAAGTTGCAACCTATTAAATGTTCATATTTTGGCTATTGGATATTGTTAATTGATCCTCAAAACTAAAAAATTCACCATCGACGAATTTTAAAACACCGTGGTTGATTTTTAATGAATTTTTAAAAATCCACGCGCAAAAGTGCGCGCTTCTGAAACGTCACGAGCCTACGTCACAGGGCGCGAATGGGCAGCCTTCCGCCGAAGATCCCTTGTTTTTGCTAGGAACATTTTGAGCGCGCTGATATTTTTATGTTTTAGAAATTCAATAATCCTTTTGAACACACTATGGAGGCCGGATTCGTTAAAGCACAATCTAAATAATCTTCCTCAAGCAACACCAACGAGATATTTGAATATTTTCGAGAGGATGAGAGGTTTAATGTTCCAGAAACGCGAGGAGTTAAATGCGAGGAGAAAGCCTTTTACCTTTCTTCTTCGAAGTCGAATGCGTGACCTTCGCTTCTCCCCTATCGGAAGAGGGGATGACGTCACTTCCCTATGCCATTTGACGTCACAAGAGCTTGAACTTTAAAAATTAATTTAAAAAAAACTACTTATCGTATCGCAAAAATTTTTTCACCTATGATGTTCATACATGTTACTCTATCATATAAAAATAAAATTGAAAAATCGAAAACTTCTCTATTAGTAGTTTTATTTTCCACCATGAGTTACATTAAATATTTCTTATCATTCCAGACAATTTTCAGTTTATTAACTTTTTTCACATTAATATTTTAACAGAACTTTGTGAAGTGAACCAACCTGCCACAGTCTCGGGGTCCCCACATTACAAAAACAACTTCTGTTACAATTTTAATGATAAATATTATCCAACATTTGTACCAAACAAATGTTGTTTTGTGATAAGAATCAAAAATCAAAGTTTAAGATCAATATAATTAAAATTGACCAACATCTACTGTTACATTTTTTCAAGAATCAACACAATTTATGTTTTTAACAACTTCACTATTGCTAATGCTAGAGTATTTCTTTTTTAATTGTTCTATACGTTTTTGTGGGTTTTCTAAAAGTGAACCAACATACCCCAGGTTCTTGGTCTAAAAAAGTTGTCCTGATTTTTTTTTTTACAACAAAAAATAGGCTGCTAATACTTAAGAACTAAAAGAACTTATTTTAGGAGAGGAATTCAATTTATTGCTTTATTCTTCATGAAAACCATTAGAAAAAAATGCTGCTTGGTTATGAAAGTTAATCAATAAAAGATAGCTCTGCCAAAATAACAGTTTCTGAAATTTGTTCAAAATAACTGTATATGATTTCATTATAGGAATTGTAGCACTATAGGTGCTACTTTTTGTTGGTCGTAAATTTTACAAAAATAAAAAAAAGCATTAAAATTATCAAGGTCGGTCTAACGAGCCCCAATCTCCCCTATTGTCCAGGGTTGGCCGAATTGGACCCAACTGGGTTGAACCCAATGGTTTTTTTTGAAAAAACCCATTTAAAAAAACCCATTATTTAGCCCACTTTTGGGTTTTTTTTAATTTTGTGAGAAGTTAAAAAAAAATTAATTAATTTAAATATTTTTACAATTTAAACTTCTTTTTTATTTGTTCTTCACCACAGACAATGAACATAAAAAATGAATTTTGAGCTTTAAAAGTATTTCTTAACTCTTAACGACATTAAAAATATACTTCAAAGATTTTAAATAAATGTATTTAACTTTTTCTTCTGGTCAATAAATAACTCAAATTATCTTGACCAAGTCCTGTCACGTCTGATTTTCTCAATATTGGTAGATTGTACAGAGGAAACTAATCTAGTTAAAAGGCTTTCATGTAAATTATTTTCTGCTAACCAACACGTCACAAATCTTGAATAAACACAAGGTAAATTTTTTAGAAATAAACAGATTTTTCAAACGGTCGACAGAAAACAGAACAGGTACAGTATTTTCATTATTTTACAAAAAAGTTTAATATTTCTTACCCTGTACACAGAAATAGAAAAACAGGCAACATAAAATTCAAAGAAATGTCTTGATTAAGCTGGAATTCAGTAAAAAGGGATTTAAACTAATTGAGGTTCTACAGTAGTTTTGCATAAAAAAAATGAAATACTATAAAGTAAAATGCAAAAAAAAAAAAAAAAAACAAATTTAGTAATTAAAAACGAACAATAGATTTTATCACCCGAGAAGTAACTTAGCCTTAACTATTGGTAATAATGAAAATTAAAAAATCTGAAACTTAAACATTCTTGGGTTTTTTCGTCTTTTATACTTTTCTCCATAAAACTCTGAATTTTAACTAGTTTTCCAGCTTTTTACCCGAAGATAATTTTTGCGCTTTGTCCATATACTTATGCTACAATATGCTACAAGTACCCCACATTTTCCCTAAAAAAAGACAAAAAACCCACATTTCTTTTAAAAAACCCAACTTTAGTTGGGTTTTTTTTTGGGTTTTATTTAAAAAACCCAAAAAAACCCTGGGTCCATGGGCTTTTTTTAAAAAAACCCGGGTTTTTGCCAACCCTGCTATTGTCTTATGTTATATAGTACCAAAAAAAAAAGATTGCTTTCACGATAGAATAGAGAACAAAGTAAGGCATGTCATATGTCATTTAGTACATTAATATTAGGGTCATTAAACGAAAAAACAGATCTTTTGTGCCATAAATGACCAATCATACATTTAATTACATAAACGCAATTATTTAAATAGGAAATGATCAAAATTCTTTTGCTTAAGAATATATGTGATTCATGAAGCAAAAAGCCTTTTTTAATTAAATTAACAGAAAATTTAACTTACCTCGAAAAATGCAATTTAAAAAGTTTTGCCTTAAAAACATCTTTTCCCTAACATGTCCCACCCCCTTAAAATGTATCTAGAAATTTCGATTTACCGAAGATGGTTCGATATTGATCACTTCAGATACCCAAGGTTCTAAAAGTTAAAGTGCTAGTAAAATTTGAATTAAAATCTATTATTTCGGTACAGATGTGATATACCCCCCCCCCCCCCCCCCCCCATTTGGCGACATCCGATTTTTTGCACAAAATTGAAATATTTTCCTCGCCAATGAGGCGATAAATTTTTAAGCATGGCATCCCTGGTGAAACTAACCTGTGGTTGGCAACGCGAAGGCAAACTTGTCCGAACTTGTTTACTTGGGTTCTTGGTTTTACGCAGGAGAGATACGTGTTGTTTCGTGCAATATACCTTACAGGAATGCTTATTTTGTGTTAGTTTAGATTCAGTAGTTGTGTTTTGAAGTAAAAACATTAGAAAATGCCAGTTTCTTCAAACTTGAAGGTTAATTAAAAGTTAACTACAACGTGGTGTGTATCTATAACGCGCCATTGTCAGATGATGTTTTGTTTTGGACTGAGTGTGAGGATTTATACCATAAAAAGGTAAGTTCTTTATTTTAGAATTCACATAAAAATTCTCACTTCGGAAATTCTTTGTTTTTTACAAATCCTTGAGGGGTTCTTGTAGCTTTTAACTTTATTTTTACTGTATGTTAATTAATTTTACAAAAATAGTTTGGTTATTTTGTTCTAAAAGTTAGTCCTTATCGATGCCACGAATTATTTAGACATTAACGTGCCTCCTTTAGGTACTGAATTTTAAGTTAACAATTGAAAGTTCTTTCGGTTGTACTCTTAAAAATGCTGAATTTTATTAATAAATCTGCACAATAATGGTGCATATTTCACACTTAAAACTGTCATTATTGTACACTGAACGGAAGGAGCCACCCTTGGGTGTACATACACATGAATATGCATAATATACATAAATATACATAATTGTGACCATACTCCGACTGTAATGTATATTAACAGTCGGAGGGATAACGGACCGAGCGAAGCGAGGTCCTGGCGAGCCCGAGGTCTCATAGTACTTTCGTAATGAGACCGAGGCAGGGCCGGCGAGCCGAGGTCTCATTACGAAAGTACTATGAGACCGAGGGCTCGTATCCCGGAGAAATGATGAAAAAAAATTAATGCATTAATTTCGACTTGTAATTAATACAATAATTTATTTCATTGTATTTTAATATGTTTACAAAAAACCCCGGCCCTGTACATTTTTGAAGCATATATTCGTGATATTTTTTGTTGTGCTTTTATGTTGTTTTTATATATATTGTGTTCTGAAGTGCTTTGATCAAGTTTTTTTATCTGATTTTTTCCTGTTGGCGCTAAAAAAGCATCGCTAAGAACGATGTATGACGTATGTCGTCATACATCGTTTTCTTGGCGACGCTTTCTTGGCGCCAACAGGAAAAAGTCGCCAAGGGTGGGGTATATCACATCAGTTCCATTATTTCTAATAAAAATTCAAGACTGAAGAAATCAACATATCACTTGGTCTGTTGCAACAGAAGGCCACCTTCAATCTGATACCCCCCCCCCACCTAAGAGGTTGGGTGCACCACGCCTAAATATCCCACAGACCATCCCCCCCCCCCCCCATACCAAGAACCTCTCCCTTAAAATGAGAAAAATACCCCTCAAAACACCCCTTTAAAAAACTTCAATGGCACAGTCTGCGGCATGACCCCCCCCCCCCCCAGGTGGGCTCCCCTCACATATATGATGAAGAAATAGCCATAAGAGTTGATTCTATCATTGAAAACTATTGAACAATGAGGTAGGGTTGCTGTTGTTTAGACTCTATTAAATAACAATTCAAAGAATACTCAAACGTGACAAATTTATAGAGTCCATAACATGTTCACAAACGTGCAATTCTTTATAGTAAATAATTCCGTAAAAAATATTTTTTACCTTTTTAAAAATTATTTTGGTGCTTAAATTCATTATAGATAAACTGAGACATAGTAGAAAACTTTCATTATGTAAGAACAGTGATTACTTTCATAGAAAATTTGAAGATAGTTTAAGTAAAAACTTCCATATCTTTTGAGTGTAGAGTCCATAACATACTCTATGTATCTTCCTATATCTTTAGAAACTCAACACAAATCTAAAATTTTTTCAATGTTAAGACGTAAATACACATAAGATCATCAATCACTTACAAAAAGTTTAACTTAACTATTTGCACTAATCATTAGTAGGAGGCTAAAACATCTTTATGAAGTGTAGTCCGTAACAGTCAAATACTGTAAAATGCTCCAAATAAAAAAAATCTCTAAAAAGCATTTTATGTAAAAAGTATTGCTTCTAACCTTCATACATTAGTACATGCACTCATTCTTTTGAGTTATTACAAAACATCGATTATTTAATAGACCTAAAAGGAAGTAGTGAGGGATCCTATCCAGATTTTTATGAATTATAGGTACTTGCAATGACTGCATTGCTGACCAAGTGATAAAGGAACATCATCAAACTTAGAAAATACTGTGTATCAAAAACAGGGCCGCCGAGAGGCAAGGCCCCTTGTCAGTTAAATCACCAGGCACCTTTCCGCATTAAACACATAAAACTTATACTTCTCAGATTCTGTGCCGTGAATCTAGTTTTAGACTAGGCTGACATGGTCTCTTGTCAGCCCTGATCGAAAACATTTTACATTTTAGAGGAGGTTTTTCATTTAACAGGAGAGTTTCAGACCTACTATTAGAGCCAGATTAGTACACCTATGACACACCCCTCCCCCTGCTGATTTGTGTGCTCATGCTTAAATAATTATAATCCTTTCCAAAACTAGAAACTGGATTCAACCCCTGTATGCAAGAAACCCACTTATAACCCCCCCCCCCTCCCCCAATCTTCTTTTTTTTTTTTGAAAATATTGAAGGAAACTTGAAAAAAAGAAAATATTATACTTAATATGCATAATAACTTATAGCACATTATATTTGAACACTATCCCGCATTAAATTTCAATGTGATAAAGTAAAGCTAATGGAAGATTGGCTATAAGATCTATTAAATCTGTTCAATACGGTAGCAATAGGTATATTTCAATATCATGTAAAATTACATAAGAATTTGAAAAACTTAATTCTCAGCACGAATTTTCCATTGGTGGACAAGAGATAGATAGAAACACAAAAATGTTTATAATAACCAAATAAGATTTAAAATTTAATTTTTCTTATTTAATTTGCTAAAATTTCGAGAATCACTAAACGAAATACATCTGTATTGTCGCCTTGTTTATATTTTCGATCCAGGGTACACCGAAAAACATACAATAATATACATTATTTAAAAATAACTTTTTAATACTATTTTCCTGTCACCACCATAGAAAATTCTTGCTCAAAATCTACATACATAGAAAAATGAATTTACCTTAGCTTTATTTAACTGGTCATGACCACCTTCGATTACAGAGAGTGTGAATTGTGAGCTTTCTGCTGTTATTTTGCCTGCTGTCATCACGTTTCTTTGACTTGGACCCTGTTCATGAGAAATTATATCGGGACACGGATCCACAGAAACTCCGAAGAGAAGTCGAATTCGTGAAAATAATACGCGGACATTTTCGCATCTTGTCCTCGGTAAGGACAAAGTTATGCTTTCACACATCCCTGACAGTTTTAGTCTGGTCAAAAAGTCCGTATCATGTTGACAACCACCCTTATTCTAATATTTTTACTGCACTGATGATACTCTTCGGCACTCGACCCACCGCCATTACGGAGGTAGGCGAACGTCAAAAACCACAACCACGTTAATAAGCTATACTCCGGGATTCGAGAGTATGATGTCACATATGTAACTGTTACATGTGAAAAGGTAGAGTCCCTTGAAAAGGGACTGTGCGTTTTTAATCTTTTGGATAACATGAGCAAAAAAAGGTGATGGTGATGCTCAAAAAGTTTTAAGAAAAACCATGAGTACAAATACTCAAAGGGAATGAATGATACGATTCGTTCTTTTTCCTATTTATTCATCGGCTCTGCTTTAATGCCGTAGGTGTTCGGGTGTCCCCCCGCTACTCTAATCATTGAGCTATATGCATTAAAACCCACGATCTAAATTTCCAGCAAGTATGGCAAAACGTTTCGCAGAGTAAAATGTCTTGTCCAGGGGGGAAAGACCGCTTCTTTTGACATCCCTAACTGAGCAGATCAAGAGGACTCGTAAAATGCCGCAAAACACTTTATGGAATAAAACTCGAGTTTAAACGCGAAAAGAGTAATCATTTTGGATTTTGCCATACTCACTTGGGCAAAAAACGGCGGTCTAGGAAGATTGGGCACCGTCGACTGGGCGCCGTCAATTGGACGCCGAGAATTTTGGGCGCCGAACATAATTGGGCGCCCAAAGTGCTGGGCGCCCAAAATGCTCGGTGCCCAAAGTGCTAGGCGCCCAATGTTCCCGGCAAGGGTGCCCATCCCCCCCCCAAGCTCAATGGCACTAATTCCCCCCCCCTAAAAAAACTTTTCTCGCTTTCAAATAAGGTAAGATAACACTTTTTAGAGTTTCTAATTTACAAGCAAATTAACCGGTGGAGGGGGGAGGGTAACGCTAACTACTGCTTTCTAAACCGAAATATTGTTGGGTTGTTGACTTGACACGTCTCACCTACCAAAACTTACAATATGGCCCTTGAGTAAAAAAGTTTAGAGATTTTTTTTTCTTTTCAAATGTATGAGAAACGAGACCTGATGTGTGCATCACATGACTTCCTTTTACTCCAATTTAATGTCATTTTCCCATTATTGGCAATTTTAATGTGATTCAATAGTTTACTCTCTAAATATCACCAACAATGGCCAAATTGAAACCAGATTTTTTTTAATCGCCAAAATTTGTCGCCAAGTTGGCGACAAAACTTGGCGACCAAAAATGCTGGCGATATATCGCCAAATTGTAACACCACTTGAGTTTACATCGAAATTTACAATGATTTCCACAAAAAAAGGGGCTAAAGACCCCTTTAGAAACACTCGAATGCAACCAAAAAGGGAGGTGCACAACTAGACCCCACTAGGAGTCTACGTACCAAAATTCAACTTTCTAGGACATACCATTCTTGAATTATGCGATACATCCGCACATACGTACATACAGACGTCACTAGAAAACTCGTTGTAATTAACTCGTGAATCGTCAAAACGGATATTTCGGGGGTCTATACGTTCTTAGACACTTATCCACGTGTGGTCGAGTCGAAAAAAAAATCTCAACATTTATTCGGGGTTAAGTAAAATGGAAATTAAGGTCGATTTTTGAGTGAAAATATTTTTGCGAATACAATACTTCCTTTTTACTTTCTTCTATATCTAATATATAGAAGAAAGTATTGGATTCGTGCAAATTTTCGAATTTCAAATTTTGACGGATTCGAACGTTTTGAGGTGTGCTGAGTCCATTTCGACAATTTTTGGAAAATGTCTGTCTGTCTGTGTGTGTATGTGTGTGTGTGTGTCACGTCTGTGTGTGACCAGTTTTTTGTGGCCGCTCTACAGCAAAAACTACCGCATGAAATTGAACGACATTTGGTACACATATGTGTCCCTATGTGAACTTGTGCTCATTGGTTTTTGGCGCGAATTCCTCCAAGGGGGGTGGAGCAATGGGACGTTTTTTGAGTTACGCGTGCTTGCTATTCCTCAGAAAGTAACTGGCAGATCAAACAAAATTTGGTCCATATGTTGCCCCTAACAGGAGCAGGTGCTGATTCAATTTTGGTGTCAATAGTTCAAACGGAGGTTGAGTTATAGAACGTTTTTTGTCATCAATTGTGACTGCTGTATCTCAAGAAATAACGAACGGAATCAAACAAAAATTTTCTGACAAGTAGCCCTTAGTGGGTATAAGAGCTGATTTTATTTTGGTGTCAACAGCTAAAAAGGGGGTAGCGCAATCGCCCGTTCTTTTTTTCCATTGTGAGTGCCCTATCTCAAGAAGTAATGCTACGTTCTCTTTGAAATTTGGAATATATGTGAATCCATACGTAAACAGGCTTTGGTTCAATTTTGACTCCAATCGCTCCAAGAGGTGTTGATTTTTTTTTTTTTTTTTTTGAGCAATCACGATTGCTTATTGTTCTCATTTGACCGTTTTTGGTGTCCGTGCCTTTTTCAACTTGAACCAGAAGCGTCTGCAACACCACCGCCCACCGTCCTCTGCTGGCGGCGCGACGCGGCTGCTCCGGTTTTGAGCTATCCGCTTCTCCTGGTCGGAGGCGTCCATGTCCTACACTACACACAAGCACGTTCACACACATGCACACACACGACTTCACACACATACACTCACACACGCCTACGTGCATACACACAGGTCTACGCACACACACAACTATGCACAACCTCCCATGAGGAGAGGCAGACTTGGGGGGGGGGGGGACAAGGAGCCGTTTCTAGAAACAATAACTCCAATGAGTAGGGTCCTGTCTCAATTCGTGATTGCGAAAAACATGATTTGAATTCAAAATTTCAGAATTCAAATTAATTTTTCTTTTTTTTTTTTTTTTTTTGCGAATGAAAATAGTTTTATTAATGCAACAATTCGCAACTCCAAAGAACTATAGGGGGCACGGAAGTCACTGTCTAATGGCGGACTTAAAAACTAAAACAAACGCACATGGTAACGAAGAAAATGCTAAAAGTGTTGTGATTTTTGTTCGTACGTAGGATTTTTTCCGCTTTATTCTTTTTAAATTAATTTTCAAAGTCTTGTGGATAGTCTGGCCCACGTAGAAAGAAATGAGAATTCAAGAAGCATTACTAAACGTCAAAGATTAATGCAAACTACGTAGTTCGTAGTTCTAAGCAGCTATTTCCACGATGTTGAATTCGATATTTATCAAATCTTGATAAAACTAATAATTGTGGCCTGACAAGAATAACAATTAATGCTAGAAAATTCAATATGACATTACAAATTGTTATCGAAAGAAGATGATACTTTTTTGCCTTGCTTGGCTAGCGCTTATTGTTTTCCATTTGTAGCTGAGTTATTTCTCTCGAATTCCCGAATCGGTTAATTTAAAAATTTTATGTTTCGATTTTTCTAATTTCTGAGTTACGATTTAATTGTGTCATGTTATGCAAATCATCAACAAAATTCTCACAGATATTTGGTGGTAGTTTTCTTTTCAGTTGATTGACCATTATTTCTTTTCACTTATCGAATTCTGTAATCTTACTACCATTTTATTCCACTCATGATAAAAATTAAAAATGGTTTAACTAAAAACGCGAAATCTCGCCAAGGCTACTTTGCTCGCACTATACTAAAACTATAACCCTAAACAAATTTGGCGAAACCTTTCAGCTGAGAATAAAAGGAATAAAGTAAATTCTTTCTCGGTTATTCATTTTGTTCTACGATAATATTCGGAACTCCAGCGCTCGAATACGCTACCTTGCGGTGATTTATAAAACTGCGAATGAACCTAAAACTTTGCCACGTTGCGTTCCATGTGTGTCTGTTGACGTAAACACAGGCAGTTTGTTCTGAGTATTTATTAACGCAATCGATGTGTCTTAGTTTGCTTTCAGCTACAGAAATTAATTCGTCCCTTAGTAGTATTCTCGAGCTCCTCAAAATAATGTTAGTTTTCATTATTTCCTTAATAATAGGTGAAAGCGAAAATTCTGGATTAACAAACTTGGATAACGTTATACAAGGTAAAAAATTTTATTGTTTTGTATGAATTTGTAAGAATATGGGAGTTTTTTTAATCTTAAATTAATTAAACTTACCATATTTTACAGCAGCATTTAGTTGGAATGGACAGTATGCAAAATATTTTCTTGAATATATTATCGTAGAACAAAATGAATAACCGAGAAAGAATTTACTTTATTCCTTTTATTCTCAGCTGAAAGGTATCGCCAAATTTGTTTAGGGTTATAATTTTGGCATTGTGCGAGCAAAGTAGCCTTGGCGAGATTTCGCGTTTTTAGTTAAACCATTTTCAATTTTTATCATGAGTGGAATAAAATGGTAGTAAGATTACAGAATTCGATAAGTAAAAAGAAATAATTGTCAATCAACTGAAAAGAAAACTACCACCATATATCCGTGAGAATTTTGTTGATGATTTGCATAACATGACACAATTAAATCGTAACTCAGAAATTAGAAAAATCGAAACATAAAATTTTTAAATTAACCGATTCGGGAATTCGAGAGAAATAACTCAGCTACAAATGGAAAACAAGCGCTAGCCAAAGCAAAGCACAGAAGTATCATCTTCTTTTAGTAATAATTTGTAATGTCATATTAAATTTTCTAGCATTAATTGTTATTCTTGTCAGGCCACAATTATTATTTAGTTTTATCAAGAATTGATAAATATCGAATTCAACATCGTGAAAATGGCTGCTTAGAACTACGAACTACGTACTTTGAATTAATGTTTGACGTTTAGTAATGCTTCTTGAATTCTCATTTCTTTCTACGTGGGTCAGAATATCAACAAGACTTTGAAAATTAATTTAAAAAGAATAAAGCGAAACAATCATACGTACGAACAAAAATCACAACACTTTTAGCATTTTCTTCGTTACCATGTGCGTTTGTTTTAGTTTTCAATTCCGCCATTAGACAGTGACTTCAGTGCCCCCTATAGTTCGTTGGAGTTGCGAATATTCAAGAAAATATTTTGCATACTGTCCATTCCAACTAAATGCTGCTCTAAATATGGTAAGTTTAATTAATTTAAGATTAAAAAAAACCCCATATTCTTACAAATTCATACAAAACAATAAAAATTTTTACCTTGTATAACGTTATCCAAGTTTGTTAATCCAGAATTTTCGCTTTCACCAATTATTAAGGAAATAATGAAACATTATTTTGAGAAGCTCGAGAATACTACTAAGGGACGAATTAATTTCTGTAGCTGAAAGCAAACTAAGACACATCGATTGCGTTAATAAATACTCAGAACAAACTGCCTGTGTTTACGTCAACAGACACACGTGAAACGCAACGTGGCAATGTTTTAGATTCATTTGCAGTTTTGTAAATCACCGCAAGGTAGCGTATTCGAGCGCTGGAGTTCAGAATGAGAAAGATAAATCGCAATAGATTGTCGTCTGCGTATTTCTCGTGATTTTAATTGTATGGAAATGATCGGAAATATACGTTCGGATAAATCTGCAACGGTCTACCACTGACGTCACAGCTACGTTGCCTTCTGATGTCATCGGAATGGGTGGAGCTACGTTTTCTTCAGCCAGTCTGAAATAAGCGGATTACGTTATTTTATTCTCGCATTTTTTTTTTTTTTACTCATTCTTTTCCTTCTTTTTCTTATACTTTTGTAATTTTAATGATACGACAATGATGTGACACCTATGATTTCCACAAGAAATAAGAGATGTGCGCATGGGTGCCGGCAAGGAGGGGGGGGGGGGTACAAGGAGGATTTCTTATACTCATGGCTTTTGAAAAAAAAATCAAAAATCAATTTTCAAAAGAAATTTTTTTTATATTAACTTTTTTTCTAGTTATTTATAAGAAACTTAAACATAAATCACTAGGTTTTCTTTTATAATTAGGTGTTTATAGCATTTTTAGGGGCATTCTTCATCCTTGACTTATAAAAACTAAATTGGATTAGTTAAACATATTGAAAAATTACAAAAAAAACTTAAATGACTGCAAAATAACATCACGCTTAGTATTATTCCATCGCTTATGTTTACCAGAATTGGCAAGAAGGTGCCCACCCCCTCCCGTCGACTTTAAAAAATAAAGTTGCAATAATTTAAAAACAAAAACTTTTAATGCTTTTAAAATATTTTTAAGCATGTTTTTAATGATTATTAATACTAAATAAGAAAGAAAGCAAAAATAACTGCATTTTAAGCAAAGGGCAAATACAAAACTGAAAAAATACTGTGATCAGAAAAATGTAATTTTTGAACTTAATAATTAAATAGAAATTCGTCTTAGAAGTCGCTTCAAGATAAATTAAATGAATAAATAATTATTCACATAATTTTTTAAAAATTGGAAAATAAATAAATAAATAAAAATTAGTTTTAATTTTGACTATGTCTTTCGCAATCACGAGTTTGTGTGTGCATGTAGGCGTGTGCGTGTAAGGCTATCTTCAGGCATGTAGTTGTGCAGGCGTGTATATGTAGGTGTGTGAGTGTGTATGCAGGCGTGTGTGTATGTGCAGGCGTGTGTATGTGTGTGTGTGTGTGTGCAGGCGTGTGTATGTGTGTGTGCAGGCGTGTGTATACGTATATAGGCATCTGTGTGTGTGTGTGTGTAGGATATGGATGCAACCTGGAGACGGTGCCCGCTGGTGTAGCAGTATGGGGAGGGGGTGGCCAAGGTGGAGTCCCTCCAAAAATCCACCGGTGGGGGCAAAAATAAAATCAAAGGACGGACGGACGCCCAAAATGGTCAAGTGAGAACAATAAGCAATTCGCAATTGCTGAATTTAAAAAAAATGTTAAAAGAAAAAAGTTTACATAAATATGTTTTTGCAATCGCGGTTGTTTATTGTTTTTACTTGACAATAGTTGATTTCCTTTGATTTCATGTTTCTATGCTTATGATGCAAACTTCTCTGGTCCTCGGGCCTCCGCAAGCATGTCCCTTCTCTTCAGGTGGTGGCACGTCCATGTCCTCTGGTCCACGGGCCTTCGCTAGCATGTTCCTTCCCTTGGATGGTAGCGTCCATGCACCTCGAAACCGAATTATTTATTAACGACCTTTTCGACTTCACTCATCCTTTTTAAGCGAAAACAGTATCCAGCACGCAAAATCCAACACATAACATCCAGTATCCAGCCCCAGGCATTCATTTGAATTTTGATGTCAAGAATTCAAATTACAGCGCTGCGGTAAAATCCATTAGTAGAAAAAGAAGCCCATTGAGTAGGGTCCCCAGGTAAATGATACAGCTACCTATACATGTTCTTAACATGTGGCC
Organism: Uloborus diversus; assembly: GCF_026930045.1. NCBI lineage: Eukaryota > Metazoa > Arthropoda > Arachnida > Araneae > Uloboridae > Uloborus > Uloborus diversus. The sequence goes on from NW_026558806.1 coordinate 81,098, forward strand.
GTATTCGCCTGATCGGTAAGGCGTTGGATTCGCAACTGCAGGGTCGCGGGTTCGATACAGCTGGTCGGAGATCCTCCGTGTGCGCTAATGGTGACAGGTTCACGTTACGTTTAATCAGTCGTGATCACGGAGACCTCCAAGATTCCATTCCAAATCGATGTCTCCGAGGGCGCTGGATCAGGGATTGCCCGGCTCCTGGTCTGGATCAAAAAACTTAACTGCTTTCAGGGTCCCATCTGACCAATGAAACCATGTGTAAGCGGTAGGTACTGGGACATGGGCGCCCATATGCATACTTTTAAAGGGGGTGGCTCAGATATTTTCTTTGTGGTTTAGCAGGATATTTTCCCCATAGAAACCGATTTCAGTGCAAATTAGACTTATTGAAGTGTGGCATTTTTAATAAATTATTCATTGATGGCTAGAGACGAAATGTTTTTACATTTTTGCAAAGAAAAAAGTACTAAAAGCAAGGAGGTTCCAATATCTAGGGGGGAGGGACTTGAGCCCCCACTTGCCCTCCTATATGGGCACCCTTGACGGGGGAGCCTGAAGTGTAGGCTAGTGTTATTTAACATGTTGACTACGGAGGTATTGTTATTTCTGCTACTTTAATCTGTTATTAACCTATTACCAAGTATTTGCTAGAGAAAAAAAAGTTACCTTTCCATTTCATTTCATTCCCTCTCCCCCCGAAATTTTGTAATCTTTTTTAATTCGATCCTATATTTACAAGTTTATTCATTTAAAAAAACGCATTGCTAGCTTTATATCCTAGAAATAAAAATCAACAAAACTTATGGACTAACATTTGGCACTGGGGTGCTAAAATCAGATGTTCCGGTCAGCCGAACGCGCAGCCCCTAGTGTTTAGATTCCACGCACGCTTGGTACTCGTTTTATCGACCAACTAAAGAAATGAAAGGCCGAGTTAACCGTGCCCAACCTTGGCATAGAACCCGGGTCTGCAGCGTAGCGAAACGAGCAGGGGACTCTTATTCAAGTCATCCTAGTTTATTCTATAAAATAATACAAAAAAACCGAAACTTTGTCTTTTTTTTTTTTTTTTTTTTTTTTTTTTTTTGTCGCCGTTTTATTTCCCGGACTCTTAAAACCTGTTGTTCCCCATAAACTTAGCTATTAAATTACCGCATTTAGCTATTAAATTTTATTTAATAGCTAAAATAAAAATATAATGGTTGAGTAACTTGATAAACTTATTTTGACAATCGCCACCCCCTATTTTAAACTTTAATAATAATATTAAAGAGAAGTAACCAATGTATTTTGGTACAAATAAAGAGATTTTTACCGGATGTCTTTACATCCAAAAGTTCACAAGCACAACTTTGAATTGAAAAAGGGTCTAGAAACCCCGAAACACGTGTATTCAACAATCTTTTTATTTTTGCTAATAAACGTTAGATATTTCCTGTTATTTCTCGGCTCAAAGGAATTAAATTATTTCTTAACAAAAAAACTCGTACTTTTTCCCCATTCTTCTTTTTTCGTATACCGTTTTATTTTACAAAAACTTAAAACCTATTTTTCCCCACAAAATGTTTACCTTAAATAGCTAAAATAAAACATATTTTGGTAAAAAACTTGAAAAACTAATCTTGATACCTCCTCCCCCCTCCCATTTTTCGAATAAAATAATCATATCTTTTAGAACGCCAAATTTATATGTATCTTAAAAACAAATAATATTTTAATTAAATATGAAGTAAAACCGTTATTGCTTTAAAAAATAAACTCCCTTTCTGTTTTATATCAATAACAAAAAGGAAATAAAGATAAAAAGAGAAATAAATAAATAAAAAATAAGATCGAAAAGCGAAAGGGAAAAAATATCAAAAGCGAAAATCAACTAGCAAAAGAAACGATGTGACGTCAGAAGGTTACGTAGCTCCACCCATTCTTGTGACGTCAGAGGTAGACCGTTGCAGATTTATCCGAACGTGGAAATATTATCTCAATGATTTAAAATTTTTAACTGTTGCCATCTTATGTTTGTTAATAAATAAAATATTTGTAATTAATTCAAGTAAGGCTTTTAAAGTAACTTTCAATTTTCGCTCTTTGTTTTGTTTTTACAATAATTCAGACATTCGGAACTCCAGCGCTCGAATACGCTACCTTGCAGTGATTTATAAAACTGCGAATGCAACTAAAACATTGCCACGTTGCGCTCCACGGTGTCTGTTGACGTAAACACAGGCAGTTTGTTCTGAGTATTTATTAACGCAATCGATGTGTCTTAGTTTGCTTTCAGCTACAGAAATTAATTCTTCCCTTAGTAGTATTCTCGAGCTTTTCAAAATAATGTTAGTTTTCATTATTTCCTTAATAATTGGTGAAAGCGAAAATTCTGGATTAACAAACTTGGATAACGTTATACAAGGTAAAATTTTTTATTGTTTTGTATGAATTTGTAAGAATATGGGGTTTTTTTTAATCTTAAATTAATTAAACTTACCATATTTTACAGCAGCATTTAGTTGGAATGGACAGAATGCAAAATATTTTCTTGAATATATTATCGTAGAACAAAATGAATAACCGAGAAAGAATTTACTTTATTCCTTTTATTCTCAGCTGAAAGGTTTCGCCAAATTTGTTTAGGGTTATAGTTCTATAGTATAGTGCGAGCAAGTAGCCTTGGCGAGATTTCGCGTTTTTAGTTAAACCATTTTTAATTTTTATCATGAGTGGAATAAAATGGTAGTAAGATTACAGAATTCGATAAGTGAAAAGAAATAATGGTCAATCAACTGAAAAGAAAACTACCACCATATATCCGTGAGAATTTTGTTGATGATTTGCATAACATGACACAATTAAATCGTAACTCAGAAATTAGAAAAATCGAAACAGAAAATTTTTAAATTAACCGATTCGGGAATTCGAGAGAAATAACTCAGCCAACAAATGCAAAACAATAAGTGCTAGCCAAGCAAGGCAAAGAAGTATCATCTTCTTTCGATAACAATTTGTAATGTCATATTGAATTTTCTAGCATTAATTGTTATTCTTGTTGTGCTGTCTCATGTCACAACTTAATTAATGCACAGTAAACACTCAACGCTCAAATTTAAAGTGGACTGTTTTATTTGTGAGACATACGTCTCCTCCAACTCACACCAACACACACACCTTCTCCCTCCTTGCCGTCCCGTCATACTCTCGATCCCAGATGGCGCTCGCTTCAGCGCTTTCATATTTTAAAGTTCTCATACTATTAAACATACCGGCCCGCGTTGCATTGCAAAGCATTCAACAAAATTGCAAATATTGATTCAAACTTGGTTACAAAGTATAAACACAATACAAATGTACACTCAAACAAAATAAAATAAAATATGTATACACATAAAACACAATGAATGATAATAAACACAATTTCAGTAGATGAATATCTAATTCTCAAATTTTATGACTTTTTACTATTTTTCTATTGGTAAGATTGCAACCTTTGTGATTGGTCTTTTAAACTCACCGCTCTTAGTTTTCACCTTTACGACTCGAATCTTACCATCAGAACCTGAGATAGTTTCAATTAGTCTCCCGATTTGCCATTTGCCTACAGCGATGTCATCATTTTTTATAAGTACTAAGTCACCTACTCTCACATTTTCTTTATCGAAGAACCATTTGGTTCTCTGCTGAAGAGTACTTAAGTAGTTATTCGACCATTTTTTCCAGATAATCTGTACAGTTTTAGTCACTCTTTGATATAATTTTAATCTATTAAATTCTACTTCGCTGAAATTGGGCTCTACTAGAGATGTTATTGGTCGACCTATGAGGAAATGACCAGGCGTTAAAGCTGATAAGTCGTCTATATCAGCTGATAGCGGTGTAAGAGGACGCGAATTTAGAATGGCTTCTACCTGAGTAATAACGGTTAAAAAGTCTTCATAATTCAGTTTCTGATTACTCACTACCCGTTTTAGATGAAATTTAAAGGCTTTGACGCTCGCTTCCCAAAGTCCTCCAAAGTGTGGGGCTCTGGGGGGAATAAATTTCCAAATTACATTTTCACTACTACACTGTAAAAAAAATCCGGAAACGTTTCTGAGTATATCGTGCAGCTGCGGTTCATGAAATTTTCAAAAACGTTTCTGAGTATTTCGGAATTCTCTTTCTGTAATGTCCAGAAATGTGTCTGAGTATTCCGGAATCCTCTTTCAATGTTTCTGAGTATTTTGGAATACTCTTTCTGTAACTTTCAGAAACGTTTCTGAGCATTTCGGAATCCTCTTTCCGTAATTTCCAGAAATGTTTCTGAGTATTCTGTGCAGCTGTGGTTCATGAAAGTTTCGAAAACGTTTCCGAGTATTTCGGAATTCTCCAAACAATTTTCAAAAACGTTTCCGAGAATTTCGGAATCCTTTTTCCGTGATTTTTTCTAAAATATGATTCTTTACTATAGTATTGCATACCATATCAGTTTCAATTCTTTCATATATAAGAGCAATGAAACAAGCAATTTTAGAATCATTCGTGGATTTTTTTTTCTGAATTTCTAATGACAAATAGCATGGTTAACAGCATAACATATGCAAATTTATAAATTTTTGATAATTTCTGAAATAATATAGTAGTTTCATTCCTAATCACAAAATCGTCAGGGGAGGGGAGGGGGGTGCTTTCTCAAAAGTGGGATTGTTTGTTAAATAATCTTAAACTTCAGTTTTTCTCTCAATATTTTCAAGACAAAATTATCAACATATTGTATTTTAATGCAGAACTTAAAAACATATCTTGTATCAAACTTGATAGCTTTTATTTTCGAATAAAATTTGACAGAACTTACCTACCCTTCGCGTTCCGGAATTCGTTCACCTCAAGTCAATTTCTCTGACGTACAAAGTGTACCGAAAAGTGCCAGAGAAATTGGTGAGGTAAACTAATGTCAAGGAATTTTTTATTGTCAACCACATTTAAAAAAATGAATAAGCACATGAATTAACTGCATAACTATGTTGCTTACTAATAGATAACTGGGTAATTTTCTAATGGTATAAATATTTTTTAAATGAATGAATAAATTATAATAAAAAAATATATAATACTGGCACATTTTTTGTGAAGCATATTACAATACTAGAAAACATTTGCATTACCATATTTTTAATGAATTAAACAATTGATTTTTTTTCTTTTTGAACTAAAATGTAGGTACATCCAAGTATTTCGAAATAACTTTTCTGTGATTGCTTCTCAAATATAAATCTTTTTTCTTTTGCGTAATTAATCAGTTTCGGTTGGTTACAACAAATAGTACACCGCGCACATAGGTAAGTAGGATAACTTTAAAGTAATTAGATAAACCCCAAAACAGTTACGATTGGAGCCTCATCAAATGCAAATAAACAAAAATATAAATGTATATAACAACATGTTTTAAAATATTCATTAATACTTACAAGTGAACATGAGCGGAAGAAAATCTAAGTACCTACATTACAACTGAATAAGTAATCCAAAGGGTTTCGTTTCATTAAGTATAAACGTGTTGAAACTATTCACGCTTGAACACACAATATATATCTAATTATAGTAGCACTGGAAATTGTAAAGAAGCAAATGGTTATTAACTAACTTAATAGCTGCGTACATCGTCTAAAAAATCAAGGGCAGTCCAAAATGCAAAGGCGTAAAATTAGTTTCGACACATTTTGCTACTCTCTAGACATGAAATAACAAGCATTCCAATGCTGAACAGTTGCTGACTGCAGCAACCATAGATAAGAAAAAAATATTTCCCGACTCATTGGCGCTCGTGTTGGAAGGATGAAATACGTTTCGAAGCGTTGCGTCATCACTTCCGCTTCTAGATTTCTTGAAATAACAAAAAGCTTTCTGAATAATGAGGAGTTCGCTATTGGATGAAGGATTCCTACTATTTCGGAAACGTTTCCGATATATCCAGAAACGTTTCCGAAATTTGTTACAGTGTAAGATAGCCAGCCAACTTGTCATCTGGCTCTTTAATCTTATCATGCATCTTTTTAATCTCAATATTACTTCCTACGAAGTTCTTTGCGTTATCTGAAAATATATAGGAAGATTTTCCTCTTCTTGAAAAAAATCTCTTAAGTGTGGCAACAAAAGCTTGTGAGGTCAAATCTGTAACCATTTCCAAATGTACAGCCTTTGTAACAAAGCATACGAAGATTGCAACATATACCTTATGGTATAAACCTTTACGTTGGTGTCTATATTTTATCCAAAAAGGACCACAGAAATCTACCCCACTGCAGTTAAATGGAAAGTCTTGAGTTATTCTTTCCTTTGGTAGATTACCCATAATTTGCTGGCAGGTTACAGGTCTGGCCTTCAAGCACACTATACATTCATGAACTACCTTCCTGCATGCATTACGACCGTTAATTGGCCAATACAATTCTCTCACATTATATAATAAAGCTTGAGGTCCTATATGTAAATATTTACTATGAAAATATTCAAGAATTATATCTGTCAATTTATGTTTTGAAGGTAAGATAATTGGAAATTTCTCATCCATACTTAAATCACTGTTTGCCAAGCGGCCTCCCACTCTCAAAATACCCTCTTCATCTAAAAATGGGTTTAAATTTCTTACCTGGCTGTCCGGTAAAACCGCATTACCTTCCCTCAATTTTTTTATTTCCTTACTAAATTCAAATCCCTGAACTATCTTTACTAATCTAAGTTCTGCTTTTTTCATCTCTTGAGGGTCCAATGGCCCTTCTTTCTTTTCGTTGCTGCAACAGTTTCCTAAAAACCTGAAAATATAGCTAAGTACTCGAATTAATTTTATATACATATTAGAAATATTAAGTAAGTCATTTAAAAACATATTTGTTGATGCAAACAATGCTGCACAGTTTATATTATCCTTCTTTTTTAATTCATTTAAAAAGTCTTCTCCACTCATATCCGTTGGAATGTCTCTTTCAGGATAAATACCGGTAGCAAGAAAATCTGGTCCATTCCGCCAGAGTTTATTTTCAGACAGCTTGTCAGGATCCATACCTCTGGATATAAGATCGGCTGGGTTCTCCAGTGATGCTACATGGTGCCACTGTTGAATATTTGTCAAATCTTGTATTGCAGTCACTCTATTTGAAATGAAAGTTTTTAATTGATGAGGTTCTTTCCGAATCTACGAGAGAGCTATCATAGAGTCACTCCACAAATATGTTTCCGATATATCCAGTTTTAAGGAGGATGTAACTCGTTTTATCAGTTTGGCTAATAGAACTGTAGCCATTAACTCGAGGCGTGGTATTGTCATACGCTTAAGAGGGGAAACTCTGGACTTACTGGAAACAAGTCTTACTGTAACTTCACCAGAATTGTTAATGGATCTGCAATATATAACTGCAGCATAGGCGACCTCTGAGGCATCAGCAAACCCGTGCAATTGTACATCAATAGTACCCTCACTTAAAATACATCTCGGAACCTTAATGTTGTTGATACATGGTAGTAAGTCAATGAAGTTTTGCCACTCTTTATTTTCTTTCATGGGAAGCTGATCATTCCAATCTATTGACAATAACCAGAGCTTCTGCATGAATATTTTCGCCCTTGTCACAATCGGGCCTAAAAGACCAAGTGGATCAAAAATGCGCGCGATGGTTGAAAATACCATACGCTTAGTAACTGGTACACCAGATTCTACCTTTGCCTGGAATGTAAAACAATCTATCTCTGATTGCCACGATACACCTAAAGCCTTAGTTTCTTCAGTAATCACAAATTTATAATCTTTCTCGGTGCTCATGAAAAGATCAGGGTGATTTCCTAACCACTTATGCAACTCCATACCTGCCTTTCTCAAAATTCCGATTAATTGGTTTTGAAGCTCTTTTGCTTCTTCTAAAGAACTCGATCCACTCAGAACATCGTCCATATAAAAACTATCATGTAAAGCTGCTGCTGCAAGAGGGTACTCTTCTGCTCGTCTATTGCTAATTGCTTCAAAGTTCTAACTGCTAAAAAAGGGGCACTAACCGTGCCATATGTCACTGTGTTTAGTTCGTAAGTTTTAACTAAACCATCATTTGTTTCCTTCCACAAGATTTTTTGAAGGGGTCTTTGACTGGGATGAATTAAAATCATCCTGTACATTTTTTTGATGTCTGCAGCAAAGGCATAAACATATCTTCTGAATCGCAACATAATTGATAACAAATCATCCTGTATGATACCACCGTTATACTGCAAAGAATTTAGAGATTTCCCATTTGGCGTAGGGGAGCTAGCATTAAAGACAACGCGTAGCGGTGTCGACTTGCTAACCGCTCTATAGACTCCTAAATGAGGTACAAAGTAACTCAGATCCTCATCAGAATCTTTCACCTCAGTCATATGCCCTAACTCTAAATATTCACTCAAAAATTTCCTATACAAGGATAAATATTCTGGATCTTTTTCTAAACGATTCCACAAACTATTCAACTTTCTAAGCGCTATGTCTTTAGATTTTCCTAAAGAACTAGGTTCTTCCTTTAGGGGCATCTTTACAATGTATTTCCCTTTAGCATCTCTAGAATGATTCTGTACAAAATGTTCTTCGCAAATTAAGCTCTCTTTACTTTTGTGCTCAATAGACTCAACATTTTCTATTTCCCAGAATCGCTTAAGTGTTTTATCCAAATCACATTCTTCATTAATAAAACCGCAATGAATTTTATTTTCTGTCTCGGATATTGTACTTCCGGATATGATAAAACCAAAAACTGTGTTTTGTAAAATTAGACTTGAATAATTTTTACAATGAATTTGCCCTGGTTTTAACAATTGATAAAATATCTCGGCTCCTAATAATACATCCTGGAATATTAAATTTTTCATCTGCGAGATTAATATTACAAAGGTCATTCACATTAATTTCAAGCTTATTTGACGGAATTAAATCCTGTGTAATTTTTGGCACTACTAAAAGGTCCAACTTCCTAGTGAAACTCTTTTCTTTATTGCTGATACAAGCAGATACACGCGCTTTAATTGTGGATATTGAATCATTTAATCCTGACACTGATACGTTTATTTTCTGTTTCTTCAAACCGAGGAAATTGGTGCACTCGTTATTTATAAAACACGATGATGATCCGTTATCTAAAATTGCTCTTACGGGTTGTAAATTTCCCTCAGCATCAGTAATATAACACATCGCAGTACTCAATAAAACATTTTTTGTTTTTGCTTCACTTATTGCCGTAAACAAAGTGTTCTCTCGATTCGGCATAAATTCTTCAGCCAGTACTGACAACTGTTGGGAGGGGATCTCATTTGACGCCATTACGTCTTGTTTATTTTCGCGCGCAAGCACATTCTCAGACAGAAAATGAATCGTCACATGATGTTTTTTCCCACACACAGAACAGGAGAATTTAGATTTGCAATGACTCACGCTATGTTTTATCGATAAACAGTTAAAGCATAGTCTCTTCTCTTTTATAAATCTAATTCTTTCATTCACGGATAGCTTACAGTAGCGGTTCCCAACCTTTTTCTCTTTGCGAACCCCTTGGAACAGGCAAAAAAGTTCGCGAACCCCCTGATGTTGAAATTAGTAACATGTAAGAAACAATAAAAAAACAGCATGTTTGCTTTCCATTTTTTGCAGCATTTGATTGCAATAAACAAAAATATAATTGTAAAATATCATTAAGTGCAAACATTAATGAAAAGTTAAAACTACATCTACAAGAAAAATTATAAACAAGAAGTTTTATAAACCAACTATTTTTTTTAAGCATACTTTAAATAGGGGAAAAAATCCTTAATGCGATATTTGTGGCTGTTTGACGGAACAAAGAAACTGAAAGTTTGGTTCAATGTCTGACAGTTTGAGTCTTAAATCAGGCTCTGCATTCAATCTGCTTCGGTATTTATCTTTGAGATAAGTATAGGAGGAAAATCCTTTCTCGCACAGATATGTTGTACAAAATGGTAATAAAATTCGAATTGGTTTTTTGGACAAAACGGTATAGTCATTTCTTACACTGAGCCAGAAGTCAATTAACGAGAGCTCTTTAAAGGTAGTTTTCAATGAATTATCACAGGATAACTCGATGAGCATTTCCTTTTCAGGTAATGTCAGGGTGTTCTCTAAGCATGGATTTCCTTCAAAAGGATTGCGTATCCAGTTGTTTGAGAGAGGGACGTTACGCCTATTAGGAAAATACTCGTCAAAAGTTAGTTCAAGATGTTGCAGATGTTCACATACATTTCTTTTAACGCTTTCATCAAGTTTCATTGAGTTTTCTGATAAAAAACTACTAAGAGAAGTGAAACAAGAAAACTCACCCATTTCCAGGCATTGGATCCAAAAATTCAATTTTTTTACCATAGCTTCAATTTTATCATATACAACGAAAATATTAACAACTGCACCTTGCAAGGATAGATTTAATTCATTTAATTTTGAAAAGATGTCAGCTAAATATGCAAGCCTTTGCATCCAAAGAGGATCGAATATGCAAGTGGACAAGTGAAATGGATGATCAACAAAAAATGCTTGGACTTCTGACTTCAATTCAAATAGGCGTGTCAAAATTTTGCCACGGGAAAGCCATCTAACTTCTGTGTGAAGAAGTAAAGTAACATGAAGGCTTCCCAATTCCTCACAAAGCGCGTGAAATAGACGGCAGTTTGTGGCACGTGATTTTATGAAATTTACAATTTTTACCGCATCATTCAAAGTAGCGGATAATTCTGCGGGAATACGCTTACATGCTAATGCTTGTCTATGAATGCAGCAATGAGTCCATTCAATTTTCTCGTTGATCTTCTTTACTCGCACCACAAAGCCAACAAATTTTCCTGTCATTGATTTTGCACCATCCGTGCACACACCCACACACAAAGACCAATCTATTCCATTTTCTTCAAAGTAACTGTTGACCAGTTCGAAAATTGCTTCTCCAGTTGTGTTGGTTTTCAAAGGTTTTGCAAATAGTACATCTTCTTTAATTGTATCGTTAAAAATATACCTAACATAGACAAGTAATATTGCAGCGTTTGCTACATCAGTCGACTCATCAAGCTGGATCGCAAAATTATTCTCTTTTATTCTATTCACAAGTTCTTTCTCCACATTACTTGCCAAATCAGTAATTCTGCGTGATACTGTGTTGTTTGATAGCGGAACCAGGTCAATTTTTTTTGCTGACTTTTCTCCAAGCATACACTTAGCAATATCTTTAGCACACGGTCCAATTAAATTTTCTGCAATTGTATGTGGCTGTCCAGATCTTGCAATTCTATAACTGACTCGATATGAAGCTTCAAGGGCCATTTTACTATCTTCGTTGGATTCTAACAGGAACGTAGAGACGCTACACTTTTTATTATATTCCAATTTTCTTTTAAAATATTCGATAGGTTTGTCCTTGTGTGTCGGATGCTTTGTTTCGAGGTGTCTTCTCAGAAGTGACGGTTTCAAACTGCTGTTCGCTAGAACTTCGTTGCAGAGAAGACAAAGCGGTCTAGGTTCAGACTCTTCTCCAGTAAAATAAAAGCCCATTTGTAAATAGTCACTGTCATATTTTCGCTTTTTTCCTTTTTTCTCCCCTAGTTCACTTTTTTGTTTAGTCGGGGGAGGCGGCAGTTCATTACAGCTATCTATTTCAATATCCTGTGTTGATTCGAAAGTTACTGCTGATGTTGAGGGTTGATCGATTGACTGCTTGTCCATTTGTCGCTCAACCAAACTACCAGTTTTCAACCATCGATCCATAACAGCAGAAAGTTATTAAATCATAAAAATTACCAACACGATTATAACTTCACAAACAGAGTAGCAAGTTCACGTAGCAAAACCAATTGCAAACAAAATCACTTGTTTTCAAGCATCTCTAAAGTATCTCTAAATACGTCTGTTAACAACTATTTCCCCAGAACTATGAGCATGCTGATGTTATATATTTTTGAAAACGAACAGATGGGTAAAATCCAGTAATAAATTTTAAGTTTGGAGCCTTTTGCTGTCATGTCTGCTATTCGATGACTGAATCCGACGGAAATTCCCGAGTTATATTTCAACCAGATTAGAATTAATACCCCTATAATGCATTGTTTGAGAATTCTTTATTTTTTTCGACATGTATATTATGTATATTGTTTGATTGACTCCACGCGATGGCGCCTTTTTAAGGTCACCGTGATCCCCGCCACAGCTTAATACACCGTTTCTGCATGGCGCCTCGCAATAAAGAAGGAAGGATATCTCTTTTTGTTGTCTATCGAAAAAAAAAAATGAGAAAATTTCTTTTTAACCAAGATTATAAAACCGCTGAAAGATTTTTTTTTTTTTTTTTTTTTGAGCTTAATACAAGAGTCTGGCGCGTTTTCAAATTAAAAAAAAAATTAGTAACTATGTGTGTAAATTGAATATTTTATAATTTTTTACCAAACTAGGAAAAATCCGCCATTGCACCGAAATTTTCGCGAACCCCCTTTCTGCCCCTCGCGAACCCCTGGGGGTTCGCGAACCACCGGTTGGGAACCTCTGGCTTACAGTATTTAGGACACTTATATAATAAATGATTTTCACAACATAACATACATTCAGGCGTTTTAATATCGCTTAAAAATACTTTTGGAATATTCTTCTCGTTAAATTTCTTGGTGTAAGAACTTGAATTTATTTTTTCATTTTTCCCTCGCGATGTATAATACAAATCTATTTCTTTAGACAGCTCCTTTGGACGCAACCAGCTATCTTGTGCTTTAATAGAAATATGCATTGCTACATCTTTCTCAAGAGTATGAAATATTTTATCAGATACTATCAACTCATTTAACGTCTTAAAGTCCGACACATTTCTTAGTTTCAAATAATATTCCCAGTTCGTTATTAAACGAGAAGCAAACTGCTGGTAATTTTCGTTTTGTTGCCGTGTTGCCTTTCTAAAATTTTCTAAACACGATTGAGCACTGGGTTCTAACTCTCTTAAAATAATAGCTTTCACTTTCTCGTAGTTACTCAATTCATCATCTGTAATATAAGTTATCACATTTGCGGCTCTCTCGCCTAATAAATTCAATAGGATTTCTGATTTGTATTTATCAGGAACATTTTTAGATACAAAAGCTCTTTCTAAAGAAGTAAAGAAGAATGCCCAGCCTTCAGGCTTAGTAGGGACTTTCACAGTTAATATTCTTATGCTTTTTATCAAAGAATCTAGAGAATTCTGAACATCAACATTACTTTCGTTTTGGTTTTGATTCTCTGGTTTCGAACCTGCTCTCACTCGCGCAAGCTCTAACTCAGCTTTAACTATTTCATATTTAACTTGCTCTAAATCTAATTGTTTTTGCTGTAAGTCATTATTCTTACGCTCTTCTACTGTTAAACTAATTAAAGCTTTCACAAACTCAATATCAGATTTAAAATAACTATTGTTCTTAATTAGCTCAGTTAATTGAACAACAGTTAATTTTTCATCAACAGTTTCTCCTAATTCAGAGGCAATAATCCTCAAATCTTCTTTCTTACAGTTTTTAAACATTTTAGTTTCTAGCACATTGATGAATAATAATTATTCAATGGTCACTTACTTCTCAAATGTCCTCAATAATTCTCATATCCACAGGTCTCTGTGTCGTTCTCAGGCTCTGGAAGGACCACTTATGTGTTGTCTCATGTCACAACTTAATTAATACACAGTAAACACTCAACGCTCAAATTTAAAGTGGACTGTTTTATTTGTGAGACATACGTCTCCTCCAACTCACACCAACACACACACCTTCTCCCTCCTTGCCGTCCCGTCATACTCTCGATCCCAGATGGCGCTCGCTTCAGCGCTTTCATATTTTAAAGTTCTCATACTATTAAACACTTGTCAGGCCACAATTATTATTTAGTTTTATCAAGAATTGATAAATATCGAATTCAACATCGTGGAAATAGCTGCTTAGAACTACGAACTACGTAGTCTGCATTAATCTTTGACGTTTAGTAATGCTACTTGAATTCTCATTTCTTTCTACGTGGGCCAGAATATCCACAAGACTTTGAAAATTAATTTAAAAAGAATAAAGCGAAAAAATCATACGTACGAATAAAAATCACAACACTTTTAGCATTTTCTTCGTTACCATGTGCGTTTGTTTTGGTTTTTAAGTCCGCCATTAGACAGTGACTTCAGTGCCCCCTATAGTTCGTTGGAGTTGCGAATTGGGATGGTCGTCAAGTTTTTGCATGTGTAATTTTGTTTTTGTTAGGAATATTGCTTCCTCGTCAAGCATGGGGAGGGATCAGAAAAAGGAAAAATATAGAAGAAAGTTTCGTGATGGCCACAACATACTAGTTATTTGTAAAAGGAAGTAAAAATGGAGAGAGGTGGATTCATCTTTCTAATTTGGGATGGAGTCATTACTGGATGTAACCGATTTGCGAAATGGGAAGATTGGGCGCCGCATATTGGGCGCCGGGAAATTGGGCGCCGAGCACTTTGGGCGCCGGGAACTTTGGGGGCCGAGCGCTTTGGGCGCCGGGAACTTTGGGCTCCGAGCATTTTAGGCGCCGGCAAGCGAATTTTGAAACCCTCTCAATTACAGTGCATTGGCGAAATTCGGAAGCTGCCAAAATGGTTGGCGAGAATTTCGCAGTGCTGCTCTTTGCGGAGCGCAATGCTGCTTATGCTCTGCTCAAGCGCCTCTGCTTGCAACCTGTGTTTGAAAACAAAGTTCATTGTAATAGTCGCGATTGTCATAAAGTTCTGTATTTTTAAAACTCTGAACGATATTCTTGGTCTAATTAAACAATTATTTGAACACAATATGTATCAAGTTTTTAAATGTTGCAAGTCGTGTATGGATATTACGCTAGTTAAATTTTGTATTGAGACTAAATAAGAGATTATTATTATTGAGATAAATTTTGTTTACAAATGATACTTGTGCAGTCGTGAAAGCTTGGCTTCATCTTCATACGTTATGGCTTTCATACAGTGAAACTTCGATAACTCGAAGTTGCAGGGAACGCAAAAAATCGAGTTATCGAAAATTCGACTAATCGAAAACAAAACCAAAACTATAGAAGAAAAAGAAAATGATACCACTAAAACTCAAAAAATTTATAACATGTTCTAAAAAGTGATAAAATAATGTACCAGTGATACTATATACATACATGACATAATTAACATATAATTGTAAAAATTAAAGAATTTATGTAGGTTGAAAAACAAATTTAAATTTGTATGCATAATGAACAACTTTTTAACTTACCAAAAAAGACATAGGTATCATTTTTTTTAAAAAATCAAACATTGCTTTTGCGCGGATATTTGTTCTTTCACTAAATAATCTTCGGATACTTTTAATGCGTCAAAGAGAGAGTCTGGAACATTCGGACGCGATTCTACAAAAACGCGCAATATATCTGCTGCTCGTTTTGCATCTTGAATCGAAGGTAATTTTATCACTGGCTCAAATACTTCTACCTCTTCATCACCAGAATCGTTTTCGCTTTTTTCAGTTGTTGTGCTTGATAAAATTTCTTCATCTGTCGGGTATTCAGTCACTAAAACTCCGTGGAGACATTTGAAAAAAAGTCCCGTCTCATCTGCATTAAAAATATCATTTTCATTGTACTCCATTAGAATAGTTTTTAATACTTTTTCTTTCCATTCTTCGCCAATTTTTTCATCCACTACTGCGCTTTCGCCACAAATGGTTCGGTACACAATGTTGTGTCGAGTTTTAAATTTGTTTAGCCAACCTGCGCTAGCTTCAAAATTTGAAATGCCGATATTTTTTGCGAAAGTTTCTGCTTTTTCACGTATGATTGGTCCAGATAACGGAACATTTTGCTCTCTCGCTACTAGCATCCATTTTACTAAGGCCTCTTCAAGCTCTGGATACCTTCCATCCTTAAGGTGTTTTCCTACAAAATATCGAATTCCTATTTATTAGATCTACTTGGTCTAGATGCCTTTTGATGCAATGCAGTGGCGCCAGCTTTTTTCTTTTTGTTCATACTAGAAGAAAAAAAAACGATTTCGACTTATAGAGTTACATTAGCATGGAAAATTTGACAAGGTCAGGGGGAAAAATTCGGCTCATCGAATATTTCGACTCAACGAAATTCGGTTTATCGAAAATAATTAACATGCATTCTCCGTTCAGTTGGACGGGAATTAATAACCACTTCGGCTTGTCGAAGTTTTCGACTCATCGAAGTTCGACTTATCGAAGTTTCACTGTATTTTAACTCGTATTATATTTAAAATCATGTTTTGTCACATACAATCTTATTTTGTGAAACAACCACGAATTTTGTTAGCGTTACTAAAAAGTTGTTATATTGTTGACTAATATAATGTAAAAAATATATGAATTTTTTAGTATATATTTGACATTTCTTTTAATTCAGTATTGATTCAATGTATTTTAATTCGTAAATATACTTCAGTTTGATTCTACTGTGTGCTGAAGTTACACATAATTCAAATTGCAGACGATATTCCTTTTGTATTTTCCGAAAAATATTAAAATGCATTTTACTTATGAGTTAAAAACTAGTTGGGTTGTGGAACAGTCAAAAAATATTAAGAATTTTTCCTACCTTTCCTGCAATCCTACTGGTGATTAAAAAGTTAAAGTTGAAAATAAAGAATGATAACGGAATATCATATCAATTTATTTTAAATACTAATAAAATCTCGGTTGTGTTTCTTTAAAAAAAAAAAAAAACCTATATTGTCCCCTCAAAGCAACAGTAAGATATCTTAGTGTTATATCTGTGATTAGGTATGTTACTGTTGTTCCGAAGCTATGATGTATTTTGGTTTTGCATTAAAAAAATCCGAGTTTAGACCAAAATATCTAGGACAGCATCAAGACAAGTAAAAAAAAAAAAATAGAAAATTTTAAAGATGGAATAGCAGATCTACCATGTTGCAAATGTAAGGGGCTCCCAGGACCATAAGGCTATAAAGATGATTCCAAATTGCAGCCTTTTTTTTTTTTTACTTAGTTCTATGATAGACAAAGACTTAATAAACTTTTTAGAAATATCAATATTTTGAAATTTACCAAACTAAACAATGAGATGGGCTGGTCATTTCTCAAGAATGGAAAATGACAGAGCTGCGTTGACGGTCTTTAGTGCGGTCCCATTTGGACAGCGACCAATGGGTAGACCAAAAACAAGATAGGTCGACTGAGTGGACTCTGATTTTGATTTCATTAAAATCAAAAACTGGAGGTCAATGACAAAGAAGAGGACAGCCTGGCGGGATCTCCTGAAATAGGCCAAGGCTTGCAATGGGCTATGCAGCCAATTATGATGATAATTACAGACAAAGGGGTCCCCAAAAATATATTTCAATGGGCCTCTTAAACCCATAAATCGGCCACTGAAAACTAATCTTCTGGTAACTCTGAAGTAATTTGAAATGAATATTTACCAAATACTTGAACTACCTATAATCTGTGAAAAGGTAATTGTTTCTTATTCACAGTAATTATTACAATTGTCTAAAATCACATTGGTTTGCTTAAGACATGAATAAGTACAGAAATTCTTAATTTCTTAGTATTCCTGAACTGCTAATACTACTTCGTATAAGCAGGCTTGTCATTTCGAATTTTTCCAGGGTTTAAGGGGTGGAAGAGGGTGTTTACTCAATGCAAATTTTATTGCAGGAACTACAACCCCTTATATGTAACATTAATTTCTCAAAGCTAGGGGTGAGGCAATTGATCCTCCTAAATGACAGGCCTGCTTATAGGACGTTTAAATTTCGACGGGGTCAATAAGAGGCCATGTCTGCCTGGTGTAAACCTAACCGGCAGCTCTGTAATGCTGTGATTAGGATTTGCGTAGCCTTCACAATATTCCCAGGTTAGGTTTGCCCGAACTATAGTGGACCTAGCTTGGAATCCAAGTGATATATTTATGGAGGGCTGGCAAGCCCTAGCTGACAAGGGGTCTACAGTGACTCCCAACTTTTAAAGAAAATTACATTGTTGTAGAAAAACATGTATTGAACAATTCAGCAGTAAGTTATCCAGGACTAAGGTAGATATGCAATATACAAACAGCCTGGCTATGACATCCAGAGACTACAGTTTCGTCATTGTTATGGACTCATCTGTCTGGAACAGTCAATAACTAAGCTGGAGGCAGATGTCATCACATTGATGCTTAGAGTGCCAACAGACTGGTAGCTAAATTAAAATTAACACACCAGCGAGAGTCCCCAGCAATGGTACAGTTCAACTCGTCAATTAAAAGCAAAGCATGGGTATAGAGCAGTTTACCACCTTTTAGCCAGGGCTAAGGTAGAACTACAGGCGACATACGGAAATCATCTCATTCAAGCTGAATGAGTCTCGTATCTGCCTCTCAAGCTCGGTTCTTGAATATTTCAGACTGATGAGCCCATAACAAGGATGAAACTGCAGTCTCTGGGTATCATGACTGGGATGTCAGTATATTGCATGTAGTTCTGCCCTAGCCCAGTCTT
Source organism: Uloborus diversus (assembly GCF_026930045.1). Lineage (NCBI taxonomy): Eukaryota > Metazoa > Arthropoda > Arachnida > Araneae > Uloboridae > Uloborus > Uloborus diversus. The sequence continues at coordinate 99,586 of NW_026558806.1, forward strand.
AAGGACGGTAACTTTCTGCTTTATACCCATGCATTGCCTTCGATTGTTTAGTTGAAACACACCACTGCTGTGAACTTTTGTGATTTGCTCAATTAAATTTAGTTACCGGTTTGTTGGCACTCTTAGCTTCAATGAGATGACATCTGCCTTCAGCTTGGTGATTGACCATTCCAGATTGATGAGTCCATGCAGTCTCTGGATGTCATACATGCATAATTGACAAATGTGTAAAAAAATGTTTTTCTTCAAGTCTTGCTCATAATCATCATTAACTTTCAAATTGGAAGCAGCAATCAAACAAAATGTTAAGTTCCTGTCTTGAATCTTGAAAGATATGCGGGCCTTTCTTGTAGTTTTCTCAATTTTTTTTTGATGCCATATCACTTTGATCTGTTTGATTCTTATTTCACTGTTAATTAGCCATTGCAAAAAATTTTTATTTCAAAGCAACTATCATTAAATGAAATACACCAGTTTACCAATAAGACAGGTAATTTAATTGATTTAATCTGCCATTACTAATAAGCCAGCTAGTGTCGAGAAAGCAGGTGGTAACCAAGGCTGAGGAATTGGAGGAAAAATGACTCGACTCTTTGACTTTAAAAAGAATAAGGTTTTGTTAAAATGTCTTCTGTTGAAAGGTTCTTCATTCATAAGGGCGTAAGGATTGGTAGGGGCACCATGGGCTCTCACAACTTTTTACACTGAATCTTATTCAGCTCCCTATTCTGCACAAAGTATGAAGTTGAGAAGACGATTGAATGTCATGGAGAAGCGTGCCATATCTTGCGCTCACTTAGGCTTCAGAACTGGCCCTTCCCCCAATTTTCTTTCCACTTCCACAGTGCCATGAATTCAAAATTAATTATAATGCAAGAATAATCAACTGCAAGCTCCTTCTGCAAACTTATATGGATTGCTTTGAACCTAAAAAAGAAAAACATGGGTGGCTCACAAGTTGTAGGATGCTTACTTTGGCTCAAGAGCCCCCCCCCCCCCTTTCCCCCGACTACCAATCACTTCTGAAGTGCTCCAAATTCAGAGTTAATTACAATACAATATGAATAGCAACCCCTTCTGCAAGTTTTCCGGATTGCTTCACATGCCATGAATGTAAGGGAAAAAAACGGAAACGAACAAGTTCAAAGGGTGCAAGAATGCACTAGCCAAGGGCACTCACTTTGGCTCCCCTCCCCCCTCTAACTTAACTATCACAGGTGCTATGAATTCAAAGTCAATTATACAATATTTGCTGTAAACTCCTTTGATAGGGAACATTTTAATATAATTAAGATTTTGGTGCAATCTGCAAATTGTTATCAATTATCAGTTCTTTCAGGCAAAATTAACAAAGCCAAAAAAAAAATTTTTTTAGAGCTCTGAATATATTATAATCATTAGCATACAAATGAACTCGCACCTATTAGACTATAATGATTTAGTAGAGTTAAGGAGTGACACAAGCTCGGAGCATAAAACAATCGAAATGGAACAGCTTACAGTTCCTGGGGCCAATGATTACTGATTGCGAGTAGTTGGTGGTAGCCAAACGTGTCATTTCAATTTTTTCTAGGAAATGGGGGGGGGGGAAGGGAGTGTGCAAAGGCTGACACAGGTCGCTCAAATTCTCACGAGCCCCACAGAGCATAGGAGCAGTGTCTCAACATCTTCCCACCCATCCTTTCCCCTTTTAATTTTTTTTTAAATAAAACTAAAAACTGAGACAGATGAAGGTGAAATTACAAATTAAATGAAAAGGATTATATTCTTTCCTGAGATAAAATGTATTTCTTAGATTATTAAATGGTTACAGATTTTCTCACAACATTTTTATTGTTAAAAAACTTTATGAACTAACCAAAATCTTCAACATATTGTTCAGAGAAAACCAATAAATTAAAACATCAACAACATAAGAGAAGCACACTCAGATCGTATTTCAGTTACTATTCTCAAGAATATAAAAAAAAATCAACAGTCAAAGAAACTCATTTTGAAACAGCATGTATTATCTACCATGTTAAAATCTGTTCTGCGTCTCTTTCAATGTGAGCTTATTGCGAATGTTTACAGCAAGCAGAATTTTCCAAACATAACAACAATACAGATGTAAATTAAGATTCAGAAGAAACCCTACGAAAACGGAAATATTTCACAACACAAAAAACAGTAAATCGTGAAATTAAAACGAACTAAAACTTTAAACAGCAATATTTCGCATTACAATTTCACCTCACAATTTAAAGGGGCGACTCTGTTTACATTTTACTCGGGGTTGCTTTAATGTATCCAGGTTACCATGCTGTTTAATAGAACGCGCTCGTTTTTATTTCTCATTACGCCAATGTACTGTAATTGGTTTTGTTCGGTAATCCTAACCGGTCGACCACTGAGTAACAGGTGGCTAACGGCTGCGTTCTATCATCAACCGGTTACCGTATTAATATGCTGATTAGTTGATTGAAGCACGTGATCATTAGATGTCACGTGAACGAATCACCGGTAGCTACCAGTTGAGCTCGTCGAACGCAAGCATTCCTTGCGTTCGACGAACCTCACCGGTCGACCGGTTACTAACCGCAGCGTTCTATGATCAATTGGTTACCATTCTGAGCAGTTGATTAGAGCACGTGATCATTAGCTGTCACGTGATTAACTAACCGGTAGCTACCGTAACGTAAGCATTGAACGCGTTTCAAAATTCGCCGCCAGGAACATTGGGCGCCGAGCATTTTGGACGCCGGAAACATTGGGCGCCGAGCATTTTAGGCCCCGGGAATAGTGGGCACAATATGCTCGGCGCCCAAAGTTCCCGGCGCCCAAAATTCTCGGTGCCCAAAGTTCCCGGCGCCCAAAATGCTCGGCGCCCAAAGTTCCCGGCGCCCAAAATGCTCGGCGCCCAAAGTTCCTGTTGCCCAAAACGCTAGGCGCCCAAAGTTCCCGGCGCCCAAAATGCTCGGCGCCCAAAGTTCCTGTTGCCCAAAACGCTAGGCGCCCAAAGTTCCCGGCGCCCAAAATGCTCGGCGCCCAAAGTTCCCGGCGCCCAATGTTCCCGACGCCCAATATGCGGCGCCCAATAGTCGGCGCCCAATCTTCCTAGACCGGGGGACAGGCATTTTTCAGAAATTGAAGCTCTAAAATCGCAATTGTAGCCGACCTTCGTGACGGTGGGGAAAGGGGTTTTCGGAAGAACTTCCCAGAAATATTTTTCGAGATTGAAGCCCTGAAAACCAAATTTAAGACGATCTTTAATAATTTTGAAAAGAGTAAGGGGAGGGAGAGGGGCGCTAAACTTAACTGTTCGAACCTGTTGCTTTAGAAACGCAGATAGATCTTTGGTAATGTTAGTGAAAGGAGAAGTTCGGTGGCATTCTCCGGCAATTTTTCGAAATTGAAACTCCAAAAAGGCAATTGCAGATTGTTTTTGATTGTGTCAAAGGGAAGGTTCAGGGGCTTTCCCCATAAATTTTTCGAAATTGCAGTTTTGAAAACTTAGTTTTAGATGACTCTTAAATACAAAGAGGGCGTTCTTCGGGTGTTATAGTGGAAGAGCTCTCCTGGAAGTTTACCAAAATTCAAATCTCGTATCCAAAAAAGATGGGTTAAACACAAGTTCACTATGACAGATATTTTTCGGAAATCCTCAAAATTGATTCAGCTATTCAGCACACATCGAAATTCAGAACTCGGAAATTTTTCACGAATCTAGTTCTTCTTTCGATACAGGGTGTTTCGTTTTAACCTGCAAGACCTCTTTTTTTCGCAATCGTTAGTTCTAGATGCATACTTCCAATTACAAAAGTGTTTAAAATCAGATGTAAATTTAAGATATTGAAAGTTTGAAGGGAAAATAAATATAAGTAAAAAAACAAAATTTAACTTTTTATATGGGCCCCATGTCCTCTAACTTATATTATGGAAATATTCTCCATTGAAAAACAATTTCAACACAGAAAGTTTGAAATTAGTCCAATCAGTATTCACCGAGATATGAAACGCAGCGTTTTGTGACTTACACCAGTTTTTACTCGCCGTCAATAATGCTTTTTGGGGGGAAATATAACGGTTAACATGTGTTTAAAATTTGTGCATAGAGTGTGGTTTTTCAAATTATTCAAGGTTTTGTCGTGTGTTTTTGCATTAACGGCAACATTTGCATTTATTTTTGAACAGCAATGTAAAATATAAATACCTTGTTTTTCTTGCTTTGACGACATGTCATTCTTCTGAAAGGGGCAGTAAATTCCACTCTCATCTTTTGTATGGTCCCTTAAAACTTTAAACTGGAATATCTCCCTGAGCTTTGGTCGCACATATGTCAAGTTTTTTGGGTAAGTAATATCTTTCAATGGAGATTATTTCCCTAAATATAAGTTAGGGGACCTGGGGCCTGTATAAAAAGTTAAATTATATATTTTTTGACTCGTTTTTATTTTTGCTTCAAACTTTCAATATCTTTCTTAACTCTGCATCTGATTTTGAACGTTTTGGAATTGGAAGTATACCTAGGACTAACGGATGCGAAAATAAAGGTTTTGCAGGTTAAAACGGAACACCATGTATACATTTACAGGGTTCGTACGGATCATGGAAATCCTGGAAAGTCATGGGAGAAAACAAGCAAATTTCAGGCCTGTAAAAGTCATGGAAAATTCAAATTTTCATTCAAAGTCATGAACATTTATTTAAGATCATGGAAAAACGTCGTGGGCAAAGAGAAAGGAAGAGGAGCGAAAAGAGCATTAGAAATTTTGAGTGATTTAACAGTATTGCACTTAAAAGCTTCTAAAACTATTAAAATTTTACGATCTCCAAAACAAATCTGAATTTTGAAATCTCATTGCCTTCACTTTTGTAGCAGCCGCTCGTCTTTTTTTTTGCAATGTGATTTTGGTGTTTGAACATCACTCATTTTGAATTTACCATTATTTTCAACACTTGTTATATTTTATACTAGTGGTACCCGCACGGCTTCAAGGACGTAGCCAAGGGGGAGGTCCATGGGGTCCGGACCCCCCCCCCCCCTTCCCGAAAGAGCATTGTCTGCTTTTTGTCAGTTGTTGCACCTCACATCAACAAAAATTTTTCAAAAGAGAAAAATTTTATGAAACCCGGTATTTTCCCCTTAAATATTCCCATTAATCGGCAATTTTTCCGCATCCGAGTCGATTCAGAACACGAGAACCTCGTGAAACTGCAGTTCTCTCTTGCCGCCTGTCTTTGTCTTTTGCTGTGTCACGTACTCCGTCCGAATATGACGAATGTCAACTCAGCCAGGTTGTGACCTTGAAATTCGACCCCCTTTCCCTTGATCCACCAGATTGCCAACGGCAAAGTAATTGGAAACAAACATTTATTGTCACTTTCACCGTACCCAGTCTCACTGGCGTGTTTTTTTTTTTTTTTTTCTTTTTTTTCTGTTTTGACTTTTTTCCCGTTTGGACTTGATTTCCTAGATACATGCTGCACGAAGGACAGCCAGAGTGGTGTGCACCCCTGGTGAATCAGTAATTGAAATTCCTATTATTTTCTGTTTTAACACAGTATTTTTCTACCACACACTTATAGGAAACATATCTAGAACAAATTTGTAATAAGAAGAAAATTAAGTTTACACAAACTAGGTGAGTTGTAGTTCCCTTTTAAAGGTTTCTTAACAAAACGAGCAATTTTATGTGTTAATGTGTTTTTCCATTTAAAAATTAAGTTCAGACAGCAACGAAAAAGAAATTCTGCACATTTCGTGTGTTTGAGGATGAGAAAAAATGAACATTAATTATTAATTAATTTATTTTTGCTCTTTATATTTTTGGGATGATTCATTTCAGCATTTCAGATTCCTTTTATATTTTGATTAATAATCTTATTTAAACTTTTAGGTTATTTTTAACAATAATATATTATAATTAAATATAATAATATATTATAATAATATAATAATATAACTTATGTCCTCAGTAGCTTACGACTTTTGAACTATAATCCTGAAAAAAGTTCGTTTTTCTTTTTCTTTTTTTTTTTGAACATTTGTGTCAAAAAAAATATATTTTTAACTCAAGATAACATTAAGAAACTTCTCTCTTCTTTCTGAGAAAGAAACTAGATTTTTTACGATGTTCTTCCACCCAATATTTAAACATGACCATGAAACATATTAAATGCCCAAAAAGAATTTGTGTTTGAAGGTAAAATAAGTGAATAAATAAAATTTGAAATTGATGCAACGAAATTACTTTTCGCCGTATCCAAATTTTATAAAGCGAAGAATGAAATTGAAAATTACTCGAATATTTTACTGTGATCAGTTTATGAAATTGCAAGTTCGGCCATATTAACACATGTATAATTTAAAAGTAATTATTTGAAATTCGTACTTTTAAATCTTACTGAATTGTGAGTCTATGGTCCCAAGAGAAGAGCCGTTAGTCATTTTTAACTGAAGAAAAAAATCTCTCTTAGATGTTGTTCCGTTTTTCAAGTAAAGCATATTTGTATTTGCTTCATTGGAATACATTTTCTGATTGTTATTTACCGCCTTTGTACTGAGGAATTATTTAGTAAGTATCTATGCATCCATCATTAGTCAATTGCGAAGGTAGCATTGAACGTAACAAAAACGGACATGTACATTTAATTATAAATTACCAGGTGAAAATTTCTGCTATTTACTGCGTTACAAATAATTAAAAAAAAGTGAATGCGAGGTAAATTTTCTAGTGTTTTTCACTTCTATATTAAGTTTTTTTTTAACTCTTAATTTCTTCAAGTTAAAATTACTTGCTATTTCTTGCACTAGAATATATTTTACTAACATCACATAAAAGAACGAAAAAACAGTCAATACCTACGTTATAAAATATGATATGCTTTCGAGAATACAGGATGATTACAAAATTGCTCCTAGAATGGAAGTTATACCAATTTGAAAATGAAAGAATCAGAAGCGTTATTATTGTTATCTTAATTTTGGAAGTTTAATTTGAATCATTACTGGATTTTTAACCACAATTATTCTAAGAGTTTTTACAAAAGATTGTCTTTAGACTTTGGAACATCAAATGACTGAGGAGCAAAAAAATTATAAACTGAGACTATAAGAAACCAATAAGTTTTGTTTCCAGAAATTGGTTAGCTTTATGCATACATATTGTAGAAAATGCATCTAATTTGATGCTGCTGTATTATCGCAACCGGGACGAAGACTACCTTAATGATCAAAATTTGACGTTTGACTCCAAATTATGAAATTTTCGAGTCTAACACTTGCTTACTGCTAATAAAGACAGTAAAGTAACCAGGCTTTAATCAAATATTGCCACCATAATTCGTAATAGAGTATATTGCCATTTTCCCTGTAGTTGTTTACAATTATTTTTTTAATTTGAAAAAGACTGATTTGTACAGAAGTTGTTTTGTATCAGCAGAATAAACAGAACTCGTGTATGGTGGTGAGATAGGTGGGTGCAATGCCTCCTCTTGATCTTTTAAATGAAGCATCAATTGAAAACATCAGAGGAAAATCGCCAATAATGTTTAAATCATTCATGACCTTATAAAAAAAATTTATAAAAAGCAATCATTTGCATTTTCTCAAAAATGTTGTTAAAATAAAAATACATAGATGCTTAATTTCATTCATTATACATTCCATTACTCGCCAGGTAAAAGATCTCTCAGGTATTCGTTTGGCTTGACAAAATTAAACCCCTAGTGCAGTTTCGCAGCGGAGAGAGCTCAAGTGTCTCCATCTGGTGGAAACTCGGTGCCAAATTTTCCTGTGCCAGTCATATCCGCGCCTAAATGGTAGCATACGAAAGACTAGATGCCATATCGGTGGTTCGCATTAGGTCCGAAAAGGCTAAAGCCTCTAACGAAGCCCCATTAGAAAGAAAAAAATACCATAACGAATCCTAGGATCGTTTATTTTACAAATTCGCTGCAAAAAAATAATAACGATTAAAAAATCGGCAATCGCCTTTTTTTTCTTTTTTAAATGATTGCAGCAAAGGAAGTATCCGTCCCTCAAAAAATTAATAGCTTTTAAATGATGGTTAGAAATGATAATTAGAAAACGGATAAAATTAGAAATTTCATTCGATTTCGTATTTTCAAGAGAATGTTATAAACGCAAATAAATAAAGAACTAGTTCAAGTTTTCAAATGAAACCTGGCTAATATTTTCGTCGAGAGGGTGGTTGAATTTTGCCAGAAATCTCGTTCAAATCGAACAGGGTGACGGAATTACGTTACATAGCATTCATACAGTCATACATTCGACTCCATAGATATAGCTTTCTTTATTTTTTTCGAATAAAATGACTTCCACATATTTTGTCGAAATATATTATAAAGCTTTAATATTTTATTAAATTATCACCTGCATTTTCCAAGTAATCCCTAGAACAGTTTTCGTTTTCCGATTTTCTTTTATTGTGAACTTTTTATTAATAGGAATTATATCACTCATTTTCAAAGCATCAGAACAGAGGAAGCTTATGTGATTTAATTTTTGTATCCATGTTTGGAAACTTAGTAAGGCATAACTTTTAGTTTAATGTTAATTTTATAAACTGACAATAGTTTCTTTGCCACTTAATATAAAATCTTTGTTAACTAATTTGAAGTAATTGCTCTGTCAATTTCAATTATTTAATTAATTTTAGTTAATTGTATTCTCATAATTAGTTTTAATTGGATTTATTTTTTAACGTAAATATGAGCTATTAATTCTGCTTTAGCATGCCTCCACTTTTGAAGTTCGTGCAACCTTGGACCCGTAATAGAAAAATTAAAAGGTCTTTTGGTTCGCCTGTATATTTGCAAATAATGTATGGTGAATCTTCTCGCCAATTGGCTTGCACCCATGTTGCGGTTCCACGTTATGATAATTTCGTATCTCGCCAATTGGCTCATGCCCATGTTACGGTTCCATGTTATGATAATTTCGTAATTTACTCGTTCATCTTATGATATTTTTGTTCTTAAAATCGGAATAGAAAAAGAACCACATCGAATTTTCGAAAAATCTCTTCGAGGTGCACACCCCCATGCTACAAACTAACTTTGTGCCAAGTTTCATGAAAATCGGCAGAACGGTCTAGGCGCTATGCGCGTCACAGAGATCCAAACATCAATATAGAGAGATTTTCAGGTTTGTTATTTAAAAAGAAAAGAAAAGAAGAAAGATAAAGAAGTAAAGAAAAGAAAGATAAAGAAAGATAATTTTCAGAACAAATTCCTTTCCATTTTATTAAATTTCTGTGAAAAATGGGCTTAAAATTGGAATAGAAAAAAAACAAAATCGAATTTTTGAAAAATCGCTTCGAGGTGCACACCCTCATGCTACAAACTAACTTTGCCAAATTTCATGAAAATCGGCCGAACGGTCTAGGCGCTATGCGAGTCACAGAGATCCAGACATCCAGACATCCTCCGGACAGAGAGACTTTCTGCTTTATTATAAGTAAAGATAAAAGATAAAGAAGAAGAAGATGTATGGTGAATTTTCTCGTCACGCTATGATAATTTGGTATCTCGCCAATTGGCTTGTGCCCATGTTACGGTTCCACGTTATGATAATTTCGTAATTTACTCGTCCATCTTATGATATTTTTGTTCTTAAAATTGGAATAAAAAAAGAACCACATCGAATTTTCGAAAAATCGCTTCGAGGTGCACACCCCCATGCTACAAACTAACTTTGTGCCAAATTTCATGAGAATCGGCTGAACGGTCTAGGCTCTATGCGCGTCACAGAGATCCAGACCTCCAGACATCCTTCAGACATCCTCCGGACAGAGAGACTTTCAACTTTATTATTAGTAAAGAAGATAAAGATAATAATAATAAAGAGTAAAGATAAAGATAATAATAATAAAGAGTAAAGATAAAGATAATAATAATAAAGAGTAAAGATAAAGATAATAATAATAAAGAGTAAAGATAAAGATAATAATAATAAAGAGTAAAGATAAAGATTCTGTAGTAGCGAACTTACACGTTCTTGATTCCACCCACTATAAAAACGCAATTCAATTGCATCCAAGTTCGTTTCCACATAAAAACTTTATTACTATATTTATCAGAGTTCATCTTAACTTGTTGAAGGTTTTAGAAAATGAAGGTCTTTAGTCAAGGGATAGAATAAGGAAATAGGGGAATTTTTATACAGGAAACCAGTAGTGCCCAACATACGGCCCGCAAATGAAGGGCACATGGGGTAATGACATTATTTTTTACTTTTTTTTTCTTTTTTTTTTAAATATCTGGTGTAGAAACATGCATTTACTAAAAAAATGTGGATTTACTTTGAAGAATAAAAATTACTGTAAAGTTATGTGACTGAATAAATTCACTGTTAACACTAAAAGGCAACTTTTGAAGCAAATTTATTGAAATTTAGTTAACAACTCACTCCACCTTTGTCTCATTCATTATCATTCTACCTATTAACAAAAAAAAAAAAAAAAGCATTTAAGCATCATTATATTTCATTTCTGTATGTAAATTTATGCGATGAAAACAAATAAGAATAGTGTTTACATGCAATTTACCAGACCAGACAGCCCGATTATCACATCCAGAAATATTTCTTGTATGCTTTGGTAAATTGCATGTAATTCTGCCTTTGCACTGGCTTCGGAAAGGTAACTTATTGCTAAGAATAGTTCAGTTTTATTGAGTACAACTGATATTTTTTCAATTACAAGAAGTGCTTCGATGAGGTAGTGGAATTCACATAGAAGTTTTGTCAATGTTCATTTCCAAAAATTGGCAAGTTTAATATTAAATAGTACTAATTTCTAAATATAACAAGGTCATGAAAATTTTTATGAAGTCATAAAAAAGTTTTGGAAAAGTCATGGAATTTTTTCATCCGAATAGAGTATGAACCCTTTACATATCAGAAGAAAATAAAAATGACTTAAGAAAAATAATTAAAATGCCCAAACTGTTCTACCTACAACAGTAGAACCTAACATCATTGAAAGTTTTATAAAAATCATCTAATGATAAACTGAAAGAAGAGTCAATTTAAAAATGGTAGAAAAAACGAGAGTAAAGTGAAATGAAAAATTCTACATGAACTTACGTTAATTTATGAAGAAAATATATTAATTTTCAAGTGATGAGCTAAAACATATGTCATTCGAAAACTTCAAAAATAGTTTTTAACGATTGTTTGGTTCAAATGAATCCATGAAAGGCTAGAGCATAGTGATCAAAAATCTCACAAACAATAAATAAATAACAGGGGGAAAAAATATTAAAAAAAACTTTTTATTTTAGTCATTTTTGATCTCCCTCTCATCACACGTATTCCTCATACAGATCTATGCTACTTCCAGAAAAAATATATAAATAAAACAAAGAATGTATGTGCATGTGCCCTATACAAATCCAGTTTATGTCGGATCTCGACCAAATTTGACAGGAGAAGGAACGTAGAAGGATTTTCAAGCCGGCAAAGAAGTACCGAACCTTTCGAGTTTTAGTTTTAAGGCCTTAAATGGCATTAAAAGACTCTTTCTACCCGAAATAATTATCCGATCGCTTCGATTTTAGTCTCATTTGAAAGCCCGCAAAAATACCCCTGAAGTAGATTTCCTTCTCTTGGATTTCAAAACCATCAACAAGGCTGTATGATCAACAGGAGAAAAGTTGTACGCATTTTTAATTTCAGGAATATCAATATCAAATCGAAAATTTATCGTCTACTGCGAGTTCAGTTTTAATTATCGTCAAACCATTGAGAAGAAAGATCTGTTGCCATTTTTTTCTCCACTGTGAACAAATAAAATTCTTGCTTTTGTTTTGAGGCTTTTCCTGTAATCGGGGGATTCAAAATTTTTCCTTTCTGGTATTTTTTCGAAATCTGTCGCGAAATTTTAGATTTTTTTTTTTTTTTTTGTTCAAACCTGATTGTTAAACACACATCACTTGATATAAATTTTATTTTCGAGGCAAATCTTCCAAATCCGGGCGAGGCAGTTAGTTTATAATAAATTAAAAAGAAATCAAATCGTCTGATCCAGTGGCGGATGGGGCCGGCGGGCAACCGGGCATTTGCCGGTGGGCTGCCTCTGTTTGGGCCGCATTGAATTTTACAACTGAATAGAAAAAAAAAAAACTTTCTTCCTTTATTCTTCTCATTTTTCCTTAAAAAAAAAAAAAAAAAATCCTTCATTGAAAGTCGACTAAAATCAAGTTTTTTAAGCTTCAGTTTCGAAAAACTGTCGGTTTTCTTGACGTTATCAAAGAAGACATACAATCCTATTTTTAGATTTAAACTTATAAAAATTTCCTGGGGAGCACCCCAGAACCTCTTCACTCCCAAACATTACCGAAGGTCATCTGGAATGCATTTTTAAGACAACAAATTAAAAATCTTCCTAAGGGGAGTTGGCATCGGATTTTTGCTATCATTAACATTGTCAAAAATAGACTAAACTAAAACTACATTTTGAGAGTTAAAATTATCAAGAATTTCCATAATCATCCTATCCTTAACATAATTGGTGATCTAACAACTTCTAAAGTTTTACTTCGAAAATGGCCGGGAAATCACCATTAATTTATGCAAAGACTGCGAATCTCTCCTTTCCTTACCATCACCAAAAACATTTTAAAGCTGTGTTTTTGGACCTACAACTTCGCAAAACTTCTCTGGGAGATTCCCCAATCCTCTTCACCCTCCAACATTACCACCCCTTCTCCTAGCGTTTCCAAAGTTAGCGAACACATGCGCATTTAAAAATCTTGTTTCGAAAGTTTTCATCCTCCCGCTAACATCGTAGAAGATCATCTTAAAATAGTCTAATAATGGGTTTTTGGAGCTATAATTTCGAAAAATTTTCGGGGGAGAGCTCCCGGACCCAGTGGCGGATTGGTTAAAGACATCGGCCCTGGCATAAAGGGATGTCGCGGCCCCATAGCTTCTATAGGTACTAATTTTTACAAAAATGATTGGGAAACGATATCACTTAAATATGAGGAATTATTCAAAAAAATTAAATACTTTCTTTTAAACAAAATTTAACAGATGGGATTCTTTTCTGTGTTTTAATGGTGAACAATTGATACAATATAAGCTAAACCTTTGTTTGTAAAAAAAAAAAAGAAAGAAAGAAAAGATGATTGTATTAATCTCTTTAAGTATTTTTAAGTGCCTTGTGCTGTATTGATTATTTCCGTAATGATATCTTCTAACATTACTTCAGTTACAATAGGGAGGTTATTAGGGAGGCCAGGGGTTGTGTGCGACCCCTTAATTTTGTCAAACACATGTATCAATATAGAGAGAGATAGGGAGTAGATTAATTTTCTTGCATATGAGAGTTATTAAATATTAGTATTAGAAACTTAACTTTAAGTTTAACATTGAATCAGAAATATGGGGTCCTGGGGTCTCTCCCCCGGAAAATTTTTCATACTGTACTCCTTAAAAAGGCAATTTCAGATGATCTCTGGCAGTGTTGGGCATCAACTAAAAAAATCAACTGAATTTGTAATTGATTGATTAGTTGACTAAAGTAATCTGACTCCCATTTAGTTCAGACTAATATTTTAAAAATTTAATTCAATTGCAGACGAAGATTAACGTTAGTTTAAACTAACTCGTTAGTTGCTCAAAAAAACTAATTTAGTTCAGATTGATTTAGTTCAGATTAAATTAATCAGATTGAATTTAGTCAGACTAAAAGTAATCAGATTAAAAGTAATCAAATTGATTTGATTACTTTTTTAATTCAGATTAAATTCATAAAATATCACATGAACAGAGGCACATTTGTATTTCTACGTGTATGTATATATTTATGCAAGCAAACACGAGTTAATGCGTGTACATACGACTACGTGCGGGTATATACGTATATAAACGTGTTATCCCGCGTATGTTCGTGTACGGATGTATATTTGAAATTTTAAGTAAATATACATATTTATGTGTGCATACACCAGTAAATACGTGTATATACGAGTATGTACGTGTATATAAGAGTATGTACGTGTACACATAAGAATATGCGTCTAGATACGTGTTACCCCGAGTATACTCGTGTAAAAAGGTACATTTGTATTTCTACGTCATATTCCAGCGTGCGTATACGAGAAAGTACGTGTATATGCAGGTATGTTCGTGCACACACGAGAATATGCGTATAGATATGTGTTATCCCGAATATACTCGTGTAAAGAGGTACATTTCTATTTAAACATGTATATATACATATTTATGCAGGCATATACGAGAAAATACGTATATACGAGTAAGTACGTGCACACATGATAATAGGCTTATAGATACGTGTTTAACCCGAGTATACTCGTGTAACATGGCACATTTGTATTTCTACGTGTATGTGCATACTTATGCGTTTATAAGCGAGTAAATACGTGTATATACGAGTATGTACGTGTACACACGATTATGCGTATAGATACGTGTTGCCCCGAGTATACTCGTGTACAGAGGTAAATTTGCTTTTAATTGTGTATATACATATTTATGCGTGCACACCAGCGAAGATACGTGTATATACGTGTACACATGAGAATATGCATATAGATACGTGTTAACCCGAGTATACTCGCGCACAGAGGTGAGTTCGTATTTAATCTAGTACATGCACTTTTATGCGTGCATATACAAGAAAAGACAAGTATATACGAGTATGTTCATGTACGCGCGAGAATATGCGTATAGATACGTGTTTAACCCGAGTATACTCGTGTACAGAGGTATATTTGTACTTGTACGTTAAAATACATATTTATGTGTGCATACACGAGTTATACGTGTATATACGAGTAAGTACGTGTATATACGAATATTTTTGTGCATATACGTGTATATACGTGCTGACTCGACGATATTCGTGTATACAGGAATTTTGTATTTCTATGTGTATATACCTACAAGTACGTGTGAACACAAGTAAATATGTGTATATACGATACATATTTGTAAACACGAGTTTATACGTATAAATACGTGTTATCCCGAGTATATTCGTGCACGGAGATATGTTTAATTTCTAAGTGTATGTACAAATTTATTTGTGCATACACGATTAAATACATGTATACACGAGTATATACGTGTACACAAAGGAATATACGTATGGATACGTGTTAATCCGAGTATACTCGTGAACAGAGGTAAATTTGTATTTAAACGTATATATACATATTTATGCATGCATATACGAGAAAATACGTGTATATTCGAGTAAGTTCGTGTACAAGCGAGAATAGATGTCTAGGTTCTTTTTTTAGCCCGAGTATACTCGTGTAGAATGGTATATTTGTATTTCTATGTGTATATGCATATTTGTGCGTTTATACATAAATAAATGCGTGTATAAACGAGTATGTACGTGAACACACGAGAAAATATGTGTATAAATACTTGTTACCCCGAATATACTCGTGTACAGAGAAATTTGCTTTGTGTATACATATTTATGCGTGCATATAAGAATACGAGTATGTACGTATTCACACGAGTATATGCGTATAGATAAAAGTTACACCGAGTATACTCGTGCGTAGAGGTCGCTGTATTTACACGAGAATATGCGTATAGATAAATGTTACACCGAGTATACTCGTGTGTAGAGGTACATTTGTATTTAAGATTGCATATACATTTTTATGACATGAGAAAATACAAGTATATACGAGTATGTACGTGCACACACAAGAATATGCGTATAGATACGTGTTTAACCCGAGTATACTCGAGTAGAGAGGTACATTTGTATTTTTGGTTAAAATACATATTTATGCGTGCATACACGAGTTAGTACGTGTATATACGAGTAAGTACGTGTATATACGAGTAGGTACATGTATATACGAGTGTGTACGTGTATATACGGATCTGTACGTGTTAACCTGAGTATATTCGTGTCTACAGGAATTTTGTATCTCTACGTGCAAACAGATGTAAATACGTGTATATACGAGTTCGTAAGTGTAAACACGAAATTTTAAGTATAAATACGTATTTTCCGAGTCTATTAGTGCACGGATTTATATTCAAACTTCAAAGTGTACACAATGTTTATCAGTACAGCGTTTATAGACTTTCAGGGCAGACAGAGTACACCTAGACGAGGGGAAACACATAGCAATGCATGGTCGGAAACACTTTCCTGGCGCGGTAGTGACAATACCAATCACCAAAAAGACAAAACACGAATAAGAGAAGAAAACATGTTTAGAATCTTTAGTACAGCAAAAAACTAAGGAAAAAGAAAATTAAGGTGCCAACGATCATCATCAAAGAAAGAGTTCGAAATTACGACCCCGCCCGTAATATCGAAATTTAGCAAAAATACCGGGCGGGTCTCGGACTTCCTGGTGGAACAAAAACCACGTGTACGCATGCACCGTCATCTGATGCTTCGGTTTACGTAGCAACATCTGTTGTATGCACCAGACAAATCTTACCAGTATTTTTGCTGTATTAAAAATAATAAAAATGTTTTCTCCTCTTAATCGTGCCCTGTCTTACGCTTTGTGTCGTCACTATCGCGTCTAGGTGCACTGTATCTACCCTGAAAGTATGTAAACGCTGTACTCATACACCCTGTATACTTATTTATGTGTGCAAACAGGAGTAAATACTTGTATATGCGAGTATGTTCGTGTACATACTAGAATTTGTGTATGGATACGTGTTAACCCGACTAAACTCGCGTACAAAGGTAAATTTGTATTTAAACGTTTATATACATATTTATGCATGCATATACGAAAAAATACAAGTACAAACGAGTAAGTGCGATTCCACACGAGAAAATACGTATAGATACGTGTTTAATCTGAGTGTACTCGTGTACAGAGGTAAATTAGCTTTTAAACGTGTATATATATATTCATGCGTGCATATAAGAAAAAATACTTGTATTTTCGAGTATGTACATGTACAGACGAGAATATGCGTGTAGCTACTTGTTTAACCCGAGTATACTCGTGTACAGAAGTACATTTGTATTTGTAAGTTAAAATACATATTTATGATGCATACACGAATTAATGCGTGTATATACGAGTAAGTACGTGTATATACGAGTATGTGCGTGTATACACGTATGTAAACGTGTTAATCCGAGTATATACGT